>NC_048227.1:53731714-53758254 GCF_002007445.2 Ailuropoda melanoleuca
TTTTTAATTTCTGTCAGATTCGCTCTCATTTCTGCCCTTAGGGATTCTATATTCTCAGCAACGCTTTCTCTGATGCTTTTTTCAAGTTTACTCATCATCTTGACCATTGTTGCTCTGAATTCCATTTCTGATAATTGGGATACATCCATATGTATTAATTCTGTGGCCGAGGCCAATTCTGTGGCCCACAGACTCATTGTCTTTTCTTTGCTGTGGCGGGGGGGGCTTCTCCTTCTCGTCATTCTGATGAGAGGTTGCAGGGTTGTCCAGAGCCCAAATTATTGACTGGGACCCAGGCCGTGTGCCCTTGTTTTATAGGGAGATCTTAGGGATGTGGGCTTCTTCCTTAAAGAGNGTTAAAGACTTTATTTATTTATGTGGCAGAGAGCCAACCAGTGAGAGAGGGAACACAAACAGGGGAGTGGGACAGGAAAAAGCAGGCTCCCAGCGGAGGAGCCCGATGAGGGACTCCTTTCCGGAACTCCAGGATCACGCCCTGAGCCGAAGACAGGCGCTCAATGACTGCGCCACCCAGGCACCCCGGGTTGTTTGCTTCTTGATTTTTCAGCCTGCCTTCTGGGGGAGGGGCCTGCCACGCCAATACTCAGGAAACCCTGTTTGGTAGAGTCTCTGTGTCCCTTGCGAGGGGGGATGGGGATGGGCACCCTGTGAGCCAGTATTTCCAGCCTTTTGTTCTCTGGCGGCTTTCCCTGGCGGTTTGCTGTGCCTCTTCTGAGAGTCAGAGCAGCACTGAAATTCAGCCTCTGTCTCAGAACAGAGGGATCGCGGATCGTTCTCCACTGATGTTCTGGCCACTTTAACTCTGTTTCTGTTGGTGCTGCTCAACCCTGCAGCATCCCGGGCTGTGCGCCCCACACCCGGCGTCCCANCTCCGGCATCCCAGCCCTCACTTCCAGGGCTGGCGCGTCTCTGTCCTTTGTATTTCTAACACCACCAGCTGCCAGCCGCCCTGTGCGCTCCGGAGCTCCCGGTCTCAGTCTGGATCCAGTGAGCACACCGGAGTTCCGTGAGATGCCTGGTGGCGCATGCTCCCGGCTCACGGTGTCAGTCTGCTGTCTCAAGGGTGCTGGGTCCGCGAGTCCACCCACTCCCCCGTGCAGGTGGCTACCGCTTCCCGGCGCCCGAACGGGGTGGCTCCCTCCCCCTTCCATTTATCTTCCGATATCTGTGTGCGGTTTACAGCTCCCTGCCTAGTACTTCAATACTCAGCGCTGGAGATGTTCATTTGTAGAGATCCAGATGTATCTTCCTGTGTCTCAGGCTGATTCCGTGGATATTCCTGCTGGTCTGGTACCTATCCAGCTCAACTCAGGGGACCGGCTGAAAAAGGGGTCCCCTACTCCTCCGCCATCTTAACTCCCTTCCTCCTCCATGTGTTATTTCTAAACTTACCTATATTCAACTTTTAAGAGTAATGTTAATTGTTTAACAGAGAAATTTTCTTTTATAGATGCTAAACACGTCTTTGCAATATTGAGTTAATTCTGGAACTCTTCTAAAACCTGAAATGATAACACTACGAGAGGTAACAAAATAATAAAATTATACATCTATAGTTTATTATGCAATAATCTGTTGTATTCATGATATCTGAAAGGCAGGGTTTGTCAAGTTAATTAGTCTTTTTTCACAACTGAGCTCCCTTACCCTTGAAATCCTCCCCATACACTCATAACCAGTATCAGTCTACAATTCAGTAGTAGCATCATTCAAAACTTGTTTAACGTTTGAGTACAATAGCCATTTGTTTTAAAAATACAAGGCTAGAGAAATCAAGATGAATTTGTTAGTGAACCCACGAGGGTGGGTGTTTAGGTTTCAGATCATGCTATGACAGTGTTAAGCATCATATCCCGAATAGCAAGAGTGTCATTAGTCCACTTATCCATTTATATGAAAAACTGTGTATGTGTATATACATACATTTTTCTGATATCTGGGAACCTTTTAATTTACAAATACAGAGCAAATTCTCTCTTGCCATGTCTAAGTACATAACACAACTGAGAACCTCCAAGCTAGGTTAGAAGAATCTTGATACTGAGTTAAAAACATCAAGAGTCAAGAAATATTTCACAGCACACATTGAAATAAGAAGTGTCAGGTTACTAATAAAACGATTCCTGAATCACAAAATTCTACACCTGAAACTAATGCTATTCTGTATGTTAACTAACTGGAATTTACATAAAAACTTGAAATTTAAAAAAAGATTCTATTTATTCCTTTTTATCCACTATTAAGGCTATGATAAATATTTAACAAATTTCAAAGTAAACCAAAGAGTGAAAAACACATCAAAGGAATCTCCAGAATTAAGAGTGGTGCATTTATGTCTTGAAAGTGCTAGTGGCATTGCCTGCACCTGGGGAAGTTGAAAAAATTCTGTAACTGTTTCATGACATGCAACAGAAGTCAGTGGTAAAGTCACACTGAGAATATTCCCAGTCTATTCAGGACCTATAGGGAATTTAATTTTCCATGTACAATAAATTGTACATGGAATAAGCTGATTTTTGTTATATATATACTGTGCTAACTTTTCCAGTGACCTCAAGATCAAAATGTAAGATTTTGCAGGCCCTACCTTTCCTATGTAAACTTTTTCCCCCAAGAAAATCTAGTAGAGTGTGAGTCTGGTAGTAAACTCAATATTCTACAAATTTATCCACTTAGGAAATTCATGGAATAAATGATATTTGTGCTGATATAAAGTCTCATCCAATTATGTCCTTGTAGATGTAGAAAATGAATCACAATCCAGTCTCTAAAAGACAATTTGATTGCCTCAGACAGAGCTACCAGGACTTTCCATCAACCTCTATGTAACTCTTAGAAGTCACTATAATTTTTACACATTGAGGAAAGGATCAGTAGCCAAGAGTCTGAGATTCAAAGCCTGATTTTGAAGTACCTCAAATTTTTATGTGATCTTTTTGAACCTACTTCACTTTCCTGGTCTCTACTTTCTCATGTGACAGAAGAAGTTTCAGCTTCATCCCCCCCCCCCTTTTTTAAAAGATTTTATTATTTATTTATTTTAGAGAGAAAGAGTGAGAGAGAACATAAGCCAGGAGAGGGGCAGAGGGAGATGGAGAGAATCTCAAGCAGACTCTGAGCTAAGCATGGGCCAATGCACTACTCAAACTCACGACCCTGAGATCAGGACCCTAAGATCACAACCTTAGTCAAAATCAAGTCAGGCGCTGAACTGACTGAGCCACCCAGGGGCCCCAAGAAGTTTCAGCTTCTTAAGGGTACAGAGCAGAGTAGGGAAGTAACCAGAAGGACTGTTATTTTTTTTTTTTTTGAGATTTTATTTATTTATTTGAGAGAGAGAGACACAGCAAGAGAGGGAAAACAAGCAGGGGGAATGGGAGAGGGAGAAGCAGGCTTCTCACCGAGCAGGAAGCCCAATGCAGGGCTCGATCCCAGGACCCTGGGATCATGACCCCAGACGAAGGCAGGCGCCCAACGACTGAGCCACACAGGCGCCCCCAGAAGGATTAACATTTTAATAGATATAGTATGTAATAATGTTTTCCTGCTTCACAGTCTGGTGTACAAGTAATTATCATCCCAAAATGTAGCACTCGAGCCTTACCATCCAGATTATCAGGATGCATTATCTCTCCTAATTTCAGAGTGCTTACTTCCTATGCAATGGCTAGTTCTGCTTTGACCTCACTGTTAGAAACAGAAACCAGTTTCCTCCCTTCTGACCCATGGTCACATGTGATATTCAGGCAGTTGAAAGAATACCCTATTCTCCACATGTTTCACCACTGAAAGCCCATCATTACCACAAGTGGTAGATATCTGAAATGATATTAATGGACCAAATAGGATCCCTTCTTTCCTTGGTTACGGAAATCATCTTGGAACTTGGAAGGAAGAGAACTGCCTACCTGCCTTTTCATGGGTACATCAGTCAAATTTTGTGCACACCAAAAGAATTCTGAGGCCTGCTTTTACGGTTTAATCCTAAAACACTCACTGGCATGGATATTGCAAAGTAAATATAAGATCAAGGGCAACAGAAATTGTCTGGAAAATGGCATGTAATATACAAGTAAATAGATGGATCCATTGTAAGTAAAACTCAGGCAACATATTCATTAACTAGACTGCTGATGGAACGTATTATTTGAACTTAAAACAGCAATTACATATTTTAAGACAGAAAATACAAATATGACCGATAAACACAGAAAGTGTAACTTTCTTTGACTTTATAAGCCTAACTTTAAATATAGTAGCTCCGTGTGCAAATAATAAAGTCCTCACTCATCTGAATTTAGATAGAAAGAGCTATGTTGTAGCCCAGCGAGGTTCATAACATCTGCTGGGTATGCAGATTACAAATTTCAAACTCCAGGAGGATCATTTTGCAGACTAATACAAATTGTATCTATTCTCTTTTCCCAAATTGAGCAATTTGACATTCCTAAGCCTAGTGTATCTTTGTTCTAGTCAATTACTTTACTTCTACATCTGTTGGAAGACACATATGCTGGCACATGAAACAGGAGAAACAGTGAATAACAGATTTAAAGATAGGCACAAATCACAGCAGTGAGACAGAAACGTTTGAAAGCAGTGACTGCCAGTAGAGTATAATCTTTAATCAATTGAACTATATTTTAATAAGCAACTTCTCACCATTTATAGAAACAAGAGAAAAGGAATGGCTCTTCCTTACTGTCACAGGGAAATTGAAGAAAGCAAAGTACTCTGTGAAATGTCTGTTATACTTTAAGACTTTATTAAAGAAAGATAGAGAGACAGAGAGAGGGAGGATGAGAGGAGAAAGAGAAATTTCAATGATGTATCCAACATTTTGAACTAATAACTTTAATCAGGTACACTTAATATATGACCAAACCCTTGTTTGTATTTTACTTCATTTAAAAAGAAAGTGTATGATTTATTAAAACTTATTTAAATTGCAAAATGCCTATCATCAAAAATGTAGTCCTTTATCCATCTTTAGAAACAATTTTAAAAAATAGTTCATTAATTATATGAAATTGTTAAAATCTGCTGAATTGCCAGGCATAAACTTGTTCTT
This sequence comes from Ailuropoda melanoleuca, assembly GCF_002007445.2. Taxonomy (NCBI): domain Eukaryota; kingdom Metazoa; phylum Chordata; class Mammalia; order Carnivora; family Ursidae; genus Ailuropoda; species Ailuropoda melanoleuca. Next base: position 53,736,807 of record NC_048227.1, read on the forward strand.
ATTAATCAGCATGGATTACTTTAGTTGAGTGGTTGTCCTCTCTCTTAACAGCTCTCCTTGAATTGTAGAAGTTAATAAGAAAAAAAATCAGGAGATATTTTATTTATTTAAAATTAGGGATAATATTTCCTAAGAAAATCTCAGAGTAAAGAGAACTCATATTCCTTTCATCAAAAACAATTTGAAATTTAATCCAGTATTGTGCCCAATACTTAATGTAATGTGGTAGTAAATAGTAATTTTAATGGCTCCTATATTTTTGCTTATGCAAAAGTTATGCAAAATGTGTCTGATTATAATGAATTAAAATTTCAATGACATGTACTATCCAAACACCTGTTAAAATACTGCAGAAGTCAATATTTGTGTTACAATATATGATAATCTAAAAAAAAAAGATATAACATATTCAGTTCCAATTACTAGAATCATTTGAGAGCCATGTGTTATTGGCTTTTTAATTTTGAAAAACACTTGTAAACCGATTTCAATTCAATTCACAAGCAATTACCAAACAAGTACTATCTACTGGGCACTGTATTAGATGAAAGGGAAATAAAGATGAATAAGTCATGGTCTCTGTCCTTGAGGCAGTAACAGTCTTGTGTAAGGCAGACACATAAACAGCTGGCCATTACAAAAGAGAATGAACACATGCACAGAGATATGTTTAAAGGTTTTGTGCAGACAGACAAGGGGAAATTATTTCTATGAAAATAAGATAAGGCATAAAAAAGAGGTAGTCTTAACTTGTATGTGGAATAATTTAATGTTTTAAATACAAGGTATTTTCAGCATGTGTTTGTATGTTGCAAAAGGAGAGTTTAAACAATGATGGTTATAATAAATGGTATAATAACTATGTGCACGTTACTATGAAACAATGACAATTAAATGTGAATTTAGCTGGAAAGCAATAATAGTGAAGTATATTTTTTAAAGACACCAGAAAGACTAATTAATGTAGGAAAATACACAAGAAGTGACAGAACTTGTAATTCAAACTTCTAAAGAATTTTAAATCACCTTTTTTTTTTTAACAAAACAAAAGGGAGTTAGATGATGTTGAAATAATTCGAATAAATGAAGCAGCTCTGGTATTGTTTATGGAGAAAACCTAGATAAAGAGATGGTATATAGAAATTTTCAAAAACTAAATTTTTAAAAAGATTTTATTTATTTATTTGAGAGAGAGAGAGAGAGTGAGTGAAAGAGAGCACAAGCAGGGGAAGTGGCAGAGGGAGAGGGAGAAGCAGGCTCCCCACTGAGCAGGAAGCCTGATGCAGGACTCAATCCCAGGACCCAGGATCATGACCTGAGCCAAAGGTAGATGCTTAACTGATTGAGCCACCCAGGTGCTCCACAAAAACTAAATTATAGGTCTTTAAGAAGGCAGAGAATGATGACCAAAACCAAAAACTAGTAAAAATTATTTAGTCTAAGAATACAGAAGAAAAATTTGCTGAGACAATCTGTAGAAATCGTAAATTTAGTAAGATTATGGAACTGGGAGTGAAATCAGTTGATGTTCAGGCACGGATAGAATATTACCTGGAAGCATGTCTGTAGGTATATAGAAAGAGGCTGCATGAAAGAGCTTGTTAAACACATAACAGGTGTTTAGTATTTTAGCACATTTATTTATTATATTAATATACCTAGATTCTAAACATGATAATTGGTACTGTACTTGAGGGACTGAGTATAAAGAGAAAGTAGGACACCAAGATGAAGGATTCATGCCTTACATATAGCCTTTAATGAATATATTTTTGGAGAAAGAACCATAAAAGGAAACAGAGGTATAATGTAGATTACACTATAAATAGCAGGTAAGCACTATGTAAACACTTAGCTTTCCTGAATTCAACTTTGACCTGTGGGCATGCATAAAAACAAAACAGAGCAAAATGAAAGATTAAAACCAAAGGAGAAACAATCACTCAATTTCACTAAATTACCATAAACTTTGTGAATGATTTTGCATAAACCCCCGTAATCTCTGTAAACTCACCTTGTGCAGGATTCCCATCAATTTTTGTGAGAATCTAGGGCAGCAAGATAATTAAATTCCATCAAGGCCTCAAACTCCTGTTCAATTTATTAATCTGATACCCTGATAAACAATATATTCTTTTTCTAATCCTAAAAGAAAAGCTGCTATGCAACCTTAGTTGTGAAATGGTTAAATTTATCCATAATTTATTACCATCCTAAATTATTCTTAAAGAAACTTTAAACAAATTTTGCTAACTCCCCTCTCTAAAACTTAAGCCACTTCCTCAGAGTAGCGAAAAATTACAATTTGGCCATGTTGTTGGGTTTACCAGCCATTTCATGCAAATAGTATGACTTCAGGCAATTGGTATAATCAAGTACAAGAATGTTAGTGAAAGCTGTGAAAAGTCGTACCTGAGAAATCTATTGATGGTTTCTTAGACATCGATTAAAAAAAAAACAAAACACGAAACCACACGTTTTCAACTGGCCAAGCAATGAGTAATTATCGATTAAATTTCTGAATAAGGGATCTCTATGGAATTATGTATTTTTTATTATTATACACATGGAGTATTATTTTAATTGTTCAGACCTGAGGTAGAAGAAGCAACTGTGGACAGGAGATTTTAGGAACAGGAGGAAAGAAGTAAGCAGATTTGGAATTAGTAACTTTTACTTTAAAAATTACATATGGGGCGCCTGGGTAGCGCAGCCATGAAGCGTCTGCCTTCGGCTCAGGGCGTGATCCCGGTGTTCCAGGATCCAGTCCCACATCGGGCTCTTCGGCTGGGGGCCTGCTTCTTCCTCTCCCACTCCCCTGCTGTGTTCCCTCTCTCGCTGGCTGTCTCTCTGTCAAATAAATAAATAATATTTAAAAAAATAAAAAAAATTCCATAAAACTTCAGCTCTTTTAGCATACAGTCTTCCTTAAGTTATTGATAAAATTCAAGAACCAATGCAAGGTTGGAAGAAGGATACCTGCCTCTTCAAAGTTGCTTTCTCTCCAGAGAGTAAACCAGGGGAAGGAAAACAAAAACAAAAACAAAAACAACCTTATCCAAGCATGGAGACTGAAGTGGCACATGTCCATCTTACACTTTGTTGTGTCGTGAACGGAATGAAAACGTTAGGTTCTTCATAAAGAATTCCCAAACGCAAACCCACATACATAAACATTTGTGGATGGGATTCAAGCTTAAAACAACAAAAACAAAATATACATCTGAATTTTTTAAAAAGATTTTATTTATTTGTTTGAGAGACAGAGAGCAAGCAAGCATGAGCGGGGGGGAGGGGCAGAGGGAAAGGGAGAACCAGAGTCCCCTCTGAGTAGGGAGTTCAATGTGGGGCTCCCTGGGATCATGACTCCAGCCCACGGCAGACGCTTAACTGACTGAGCCACCCAGTCACCCACAGCTGGAAATTTTAAATGTTCTCAGGTTATTAATACCAAAAAATTAACTGTGAGACACAAAATATCATCTTTAGATAAACTTTTAACTTAGTCCTCCAAATATTTTTGTTATCTCATAATCAAAAATTGCTGAATGTATGAGAAAATAAGACATTATTTACAAAAAGGGAACAAAAACTTGAAATGTGGGTATTTTTAAATGGTGAATACATGAATAAAATAATTTTAAGTTGCAATAGGCATAATAAAAATGGAAATTAAAACAAAATGACATACCACTATACACCACCAGGATGGTTAAATGAATGAGTCTGTATGAATTCAACAGAAAGAATAAATATAGAATCAAATATTCCATTAATGTAGATGACTGGAAATTATAAAGATGTTTAGTGTGTTTGAGAAATAAGACTTTTAATACATTGAAAAATAAAAATTGAAAATATGATAAAGGAATGAGAGACCTCAATATGGTATTTCTGAAAAACAAACAAATAAAACTCCTAGAGAAAGAAAACATAGTAGAGAATTTTGAAACTAAACAGATGGAATAAATAGTACCACTGCAGACAGACGTAATGAACTGGGGAATAGTTGTGAAGTTACCTGTAACACAGCACACAGAGCCAAAGAGATAGTAAATTTTGAATTGAAAGAGTATAGGTCCAATATAAGCATAACTGAGATTCCAGCTGGATAAAATATTTTTTTAAATTATGATAGAAACAAATATTCAAAGATACCATGCCTAGAAATGTTGCTAAAAGATATAAAATCTTAAAATTAGAGAGGTAAAATGAATCCCGAGAACATGTAAAAGAGAATTCACACATTGGCAGTCCTACTTAAACTTGAGAATACCGAATACAAAGAGAACAACTTAAGAGCAATCAGAGAGAGATAAGGTTTTTATAAAAAAATAACACTAAATTGCCAAAATTCTTCTCAAAATCAAAAATGAAACTGAAAGTTAATGAAATAATGTGTAAAGTGTTAGAAAAAACATGTTATCAACCTAGAATTCTACACTTAACATATTTCTCAAGAGCAAGAATAACAGAAGACATTTCTAGGTAAAGAAATCATATGATCTAGGGGCGCCTGGGTGGCACAGCGGTTAAGCGTCTGCCTTCGGCTCAGTGCGTGATCCCAGCGTTGTGGGATCGAGCCCCACGTCAGGCTCCTCTGCTATGAGCCTGCTTCTTCCTCTCCCACTCCCCCTGCTTGTGTTCCCTCTCTCTCTGGCTGTCTCTATCTCTGTCAAATAAATAAATAAAATCTTAAAAAAAAAAAAAAAGAAATCATATGATCTAGAGCATCTGGGGGCCACAGTCAGTTAAGCATTGGACAGTTGGTTTTGGCTCAGGTCATGACTTCAGGTCCTGGGGTAGACCCCCACCTCGGCATGCTCAGTGCAGAGTCTGCTTGTCCCTTTGCCGGGAATGGCCAGCAATCCCTGTACTGACAGATGAAAAGATTACTCCAAATTTCGCCGTCAAAGAGAGAAGGTGAGTGTGTCAACGCTCAGAGGTGAAGACCCTTTGCTCTTCTTTGCTCCTGCTTTTATTAGTCCTTCAGCATAATCACAAATACTTATCACTGTTCCCCAAGCACAGGATGTGTAACAGGGGGTCTTACAGAAACTGGGAGGATCTGTTTACAGAAAAGATGCGATATGCTGATCTGCATGTCCTAGGAGTTCTGCTGAACATAGCCTAAGGGACAATGCATACCTCTCTTAGATCACAAGGTGGCTGTTGGGCTAGGAAAGTTTTGGAAAGGCAACTCCCCACGGCATTTCAACGGTCACTGAAGCCTTGGCATTCCAAAGGCCTATGCCCTTCTCCAAAACCTTCCCTCTCCCCCCTGGCCTCTGTGTTATATTTTAGCAAGCCAGGTATTGTGGCTGATTTTATGCTCTACATAAACCCCAACATCCCTCTGCCTCTTCCTCCACTCCTCCCCCACTCTTGTGCCCTCTCTCCCTTTCAAATAAATAAATAAAATCTTAAAAAAACATTGTGTTAATTAATAAGCTCTCATTAATGAAATATTTAAAACTTTATTTTAAGAAGAAAGCATGCTGACAGAGAGGCGTTCTGGCTCTCAAAAAAATTAGAAAGCATTACACTTGAGATTAAATAATTGACTCACCTGAATTACCAGGCACAGCTTTTTTTTTATTTTATTTATTTTATTTTAAGAATGATTTACTTATTTGAGAGTGAGGGGGTTGGGGGTGGGGGGAAGGGAGAGAGAGGGAATCTCAAGCAGACTCCCTGCTGAGCTTGGAGCCAATGCGGGACTTGATCTTAGGACTTGAGATCATGACCTGAGCCAAAACCAAGTCAGATGCTCCATCGACTGAGCCACCCAGGCACCCAGGATCACAGCTTTTTAAATTAGTTTTTTGTGTGCAAAAATTTAAGATAGGATCAAAATATCAGACAATGATAATATAAAACATGAGGTATGAGTAGAAAAATAAGTGTTTTAAAGTAATACTTTACCTCAAATTCCCAAAGAAGATAGAAAATATTGTTTTTAACTTAGTTACATATGAATGTGAAAATTCATAAATTTAAAATAATTGAAAAAGAATGCTAATTTCCAAACAAATTGGGAGAAGTAATCAATTTGGGGATATAAATTACTGCATAAGAGTAGCTAAGAAAGGGGTGCATAAAGTGAGCAAGAAACGGGAATAATATTCAAAGAAAACATATAAAAATAAAGTTCCAAACGTGGTGTCAGAAATGAATCTAAGTTTCTTATTCATTACCACAACAGAAATGGACTACAATGTCAGTTAAAAGATGAATATTATTAGCAGTAAAAGAAAAAGAAAGCAGCCACATTTTAAAAATGAAAGGCACCAATAATACAACATATGTTACTTTAATTGAATTTAAATAAAAAAATAAAATAAAATGAAAAACAGCTAAAACATAAGGACATAAACTTCAAAGTGAATATATGAACCCTATATGTGCTGTGCAAGTACTATTCAAAAGATGGTGGTATAACTGCATTTATTGTCAACCAAATAAACTTTAAGACAAAACTTTATTAAATATAGCAATACATGTCTCTGTGTGTGCATATGTGTACATATTGCTAAAAGATTCAATTCAATTCAAGGCTATTAAATTTTTTTTGTCTTTTATATACTTAAAAATAATAGTTAATACAGTTAAATAATAAAGAATACTAAATAACAGCTCAATAGCAAAAAATCAAGCAATTCAATTAAAAGATGGGGAGAGAATCTGAATAGACATTTTCCCAAAGAAAACATACAGATAACCAACAGGCACATGAAAAGATGCTCAGCATCACTAATTATCAGGGAAGTATAAATCAAAACCTCACAAGGATATCACCTCACACCTGTCAGAATGGCTATTATCAAGAAGACAAAAAATAAGTGTTGGAGAGGATGCAGAGAAAAGGGGACCCTTGTGTACTATTGATGGGAATGTAAATTGGTACAGTCACTGTGGAAAACAGTATGCAGTTTCCTTAAAAATTAAAAACAGAACTATCATATGATTCAGGAATTGTACTTCTGGATATTTACCTGAGGAAAATGAAAACATTAATTTGAAAAGATATGTTACCCATTGCAGCATTATTTACAATAGCCAAGATGTCAAAACAATCCAAATATCCATTGATGGATGAATGGATAAAGAAGATTGGTATCTATTGGTATATAGACATATATGTATCTAAATAGATATACGTACACACAGAATGGAATGTATTCATCCATAAAAAATAATGAAATCTTACTATTTGCAATAACATGGGTGGACCTTGAGGGCATTATGCTAAGTGAAATAAATCAGACAGCAAAAGACAAGTATATGAACTCACTTAAATGTGGAATCTAAAAAAAAAAAAAAGAAAGGCTTACAGACACAGAGAACAGATTGGTGGGGAGTGGGCAAAATGGGTGAAGGGGGGCACCTGGGTGGCTCAGTTGTTAAGCGTCTGCCTTTGGCTCAGGTCATGATCCCAGCATTATGGGATTGAGCTACCCATCAGGCTCCCTGCTCAGTGGGAAGCCTGCTTCTCCCTCTCCCACTCCTCCTGCTTGTGTTCCCTCTCTTGCCATCTCTCTCTGTCAAATAAATAAATAAAATCTTTAAAAAAAAATGGGTGAAGGGGGTCAAAGGTACAAAGTTCCAGTTATAATATAAATAAGTCATACAGATATTATGCAAAGCATGACAACTATAGTTAATAATACCATATTGCATATTTGAAAGTTGCTAAGATAGTAGATCTTAAGAGTCTTCATCACAAAAAAAAAAAATTGTAACTATGTATGGGGATGAAAATTAACTTGACTTACTGTGGTAATCATTTTACAATAAATAGAAATATCAGAAACATGAAGTTGTATACCTGAAACTAATAAAATGTTAAATGTCAATTTTATCTCAATAAAAAAAATACTAAATAATAAACTTGGTAAACAAAAGGAAATTTCATAGCAGTTAGGGCTTTTATTTTAAGAAACGAGAGAATAAAAATGAATGAGCTAAATATCTAAATTAGGGAGACTCGGACAAGCTAGGAAAAAATACAAATTGTTAATTAGATCATGTCACTGAATGCTAATTTCTTAGATATTGATCTGTTCTCATAAAGGAGGGCATTTCTTGGGTGTATATAGGTAATGTAACATTCTATGCAATGAGAATATCATCTTTAAATAGTTATCACAGTATGGAACAAAATATTTTTAAGTAAAAGGACTAGAAAGACAAAGGCAACTGAGCGAGAGCATGGAGTTCACAGAGCAGATGGTACATTGTAGGGGCATCTTGTAGGCAGAAAGAAGTGCCGTTTTGTGTAACATAAAAAATGGTGATATTCTTTTTCAGCTCCTTCTGGTGTAAAATAAAGTTTTCTTAAGGTTCAGGTCTACATTTATTGGTAAACAAAAGTTAAAGTTTCTCTTAGATGTGTAATGAATCTTGATTCAAAATGCTGTAACCAACACAATATGGTGGGAGAAGGACATAGTTAAACTACCCAACTTCAAGGTTTACTGTAAAATAACAATAATCAAGATCCGGTAGTATTGGCAGAAGAATAGATGAATAGATCAATGCAACAGAGAGTCCAGAATAGACCCACATAAATATATTCAACTGATCTTTGACAAAGTACCAAAGGCAATACCTATTGATAGTCTTTTCAACAAATTGTGCTGAAAAAACTAGATATCCTCATGAAGAAAAAAAAAAAAAGGAATCTAGACACAGACATTACACGCTTCACAAAAATTAACTTGAAATGCATCACAGACCCAAATGTAAAACGTAGAACTGTAAAAGTCCTAGAAGATAACAGGGGAGAAAACCTAAATGACTTTGGGTATGGAGATGACTTTTTAGATACAAAATCAAAGGCACAATTCACAGAAATGGATCTTCATTAAAATTAAAAACTTCTGTTAAAGATAATATCATGAGAATGAGAAGACAAGCCACAGACTGGGAGAAAATATTTGCAAAAGACACATCTGATAAGAACTGTTATCCAAAATATATGAAGAATTCTTAAAACTTAATAATAAGAAAACAAACAATCTGATTTGAAAATAGGCCAAAAACCTTAACAGGCACTTCACCAAAGAAGATCGACAGTTGGCAAATAAACATATGAAAAGAAGCTCCACATTATACATCATCAGGGAAATGAAAATTAAAACAACGGAATATCACTACACACGTATTAGGATGGCCAAAATCTGAACACTGTCAATGCCAAATGCTGACAAGGATATGAATACAGAATGGTACGACCACCTTTGGAAGACAATTTGGCAGTTTTTTATGAAGTAAACATAGCAGTTCATTGTTATCTATGGAGGATACATTGCAAGAGTGCTAGCAGATGCCTGAAACCACAGATAGTACTGAACCCTATATATACTATGTTTTTTTCAAAACATACATACTTCTGATTATGTTTAATTTATAAGTTAGGCACAGTAAGAGATTAACAATAATTAGCAATAAAATAGAACAATTATAATAATATACTGTAATAAAAGTTATGTGAAGGTGTTTTCTCTCTTTCTAAAAATATCTTACTGTAGTGTGCTCACCCTTCTTGTGATGGTGTCAGATGAGAAAATGCCTGCATGATGAGATGAAATGACATGAATGACGTGGGCATTGTGATGTGATGTTAAGCTATAGTTGACCTTCCGATAATATGTCAGAAAGGGGATTGTCCATTTATGGACCGTGGCTGACTACAGTAACTGAAATTGCAGAAAGTGAAATTTTGAATAAGGGGGGGTCTACAGTATTCTTACTGTATGATCCAGCAATCTTGCTATTCACTCATAGAAGTTAAAACATGTCCACACAACATGGACCCACTGATGTTCTTAGTAGCTTTATTCTTAATTGCCAAAATTTGGAAGCAATCAAGATGCCCTTCAGTAGGTGAATGAATAAATAAACTGTGATACATACAGATACTGGGATATTATCTAGCATTGAAAAGAAATGAGCTATTTCAGGGAAGTGGGAGATACAGTCTTCCAGTTATGAAATGAGTCAGTCAGAGGAGTAACAGGTGCAGCACAGGGAATATAGTCAATGTTACTGTAGTAGTGTTGTGTGGGGACAGATGGTGGCTATAATACTTGTGATGAGCACAGCATAATCCATAGAGTTGCTGAACCACTATGTTGTACATCTGAAGCTAATGTAACATTGTGTATCAAATCTACTCAAATAAAAAAAAATTAAATAAATGAGCTATCAAGTCATAAAAAGACATGAGAACAATATACTTTAAATGTATATTACTATGTGAAAGAAGGCAGTCTGAAAAGGCTCCATATTATATGACTCTAACTATATGACATTCTGAAAAAGGCAAGACTGTGGAGACAGTAAAAAGATGAGTGGTTGCCAGAGGGTGGAGGAGAAGGATGAAGAAGCAGAATACAGAGAATTTTTAGGGCATTAAATTTAGTCTGTATGGTATTATTATGATGGAGATATGTCTTTATATATTTATCCAAACCCACAGAGTAAACAACACCAAGAGTGAATCCTAATGTGAAGTAAAATGTAGGTGACAATATAAGTTCATCAATTATAACAAATGTATCGCTCTGATGGAAAATGTTGATAATGAGGGAGACTGTGCATGCGTGGGGACAGGGAGACAAGAAATCTCTGTCCCTTCCTCTTAATATTGCTGTGAATCTAAAACTGCTCTAAAAATAAAGTTATTTATATATAATGCGTATTATAATGAATAAATATACATTAAAAGTTCTATATTATACATTATATATATATAGCAAGAATAGAACAGGATCCAGAAATCAGAATGATCAAAAACGAACATGATCACGTCTTCTTTATCCATTCATCAGTTGAAGTACATCTCAGCTCCTTCCACAGTTACAATGGATTATTACTCAGCCATCAGAAAGGATGAATACCTACCATTTGCATCAACATGGATGGAACTAAAGGGTATTATGCTAAGTGAAATAAGTCAAGCAGAGAAAGACAATTAGCATATGGTTTCACACACATGTGGAACATAAGGAGCACTGGGTGTTATACACAACTGATGAAATCACTGATCTCTACCTCTGAAACTAATAATACATTTTATGTTAATTAACTGAATTTAAATTTAAAATATGAATTTAATACAAACCTCTTGAAAGGATTTGAGTAGTGTCTTTACTGTAAACCCCGAAAAATCATTTGTATCCTCATTAAGAATGCATTTAGTGGGCCAAATTCCAGTTGAAATTCCATGTCTTTTTTTTTTTTTAAAGATTTTATTTATTTATTTGACAGAGATAGAGACAGCCAGCGTGAGAGGGAACACAAGCAGGGGGAGTGGGAGAGGAAGAAGCAGGCTCATAGCAGAGGAGCCTGATGTGGGGCTCGATCTCATAACGCTGGGATCAGGCCCCTGAGCCCAAGGCAGAGGCTTAACCGCTGTGCCACCCAGGCGCCCCGCCTGAAATTCCATGTCTTAAAGGGGCCTGGGAAGTTATGAGAAACCAAAAGAGGCTACAGGGGAGGAAGGGAAGTGCGTGTGGTGCTGGATGAAACTAGACAGTTCCAGATGATTCAAAGCTTGTGAACGATCTGCAAAAAGTTACTCTATCTTACAAGAAATGGGAAACAATTAAAAGTTTTAAGTGTAGGGTTACATAATTCTGTGTACTTAGAAAAGTCAACTGGAGCATGAAGGATTGATCACAGCATGTGTAAGTCAGTATAGATCAGTCAGTAGAAAGTATAAATCAGAGCCCAGATCAGAGGGCATGGTAGCTTTGAGTAGAGTAGAGAACAAGGGGAGTGGAAGGAATTGAGTTTGAGTGGTATGTGAGGTGAGGAACATGGGGGTAACAAGTATCATACTTAATCCTACTTCTTAGTTTTTCTAACTGGATAGAGAGTGGTGCCATCATCGAGAACTGGGTACTGAAAGGGGATCCAATGTGTGGGGAAAGGCCCTGTGATTTCATGTGGCTACACTACCATGAACCATCAGCTCTTTCCATCCTTCTCACTGGAAATGCTCAAGCAAAGACTGAGTAACAACTCAGGAAGGCTGTTGAAAGTAGCCTGCAATGGTGAAAGACTGTCCTGGTTGACTTCATCTTTAATCGTACATGATTCTAAACATGGTCTTTTCACCATGGAAGACTGAGAAAAGAGAGTAGGAATGAATAGTTAATTCTCCTTGGATGCTGATTTTCCATATATTCTAAAGTAAAAAGTTAAAGGTTTTTCACATAAGACTCTGATCTAGCCCTTTCCAGCTACAAGAATCTACTCTTTTTTTTTTTAATCTAAAAGGATTGTTCTCAATCTTGGATGCAATTATTCTATGGTGCAATCTAGGTGTAGGAGATTTTTTAAAACTTTCCAAATGACCCTAAGATGAAGCCAAAACCAAAACCCACTGGTTAGTAGATAAAAAAAACAAGTATTTTATTTTCCCAGAATTAGAACTTTGTTATTTTTCAGTAGGCTTAATAACAAACAGTATTTATAGAGAAGTGATAACCTAGAGAAATATACTGCAAGATGCATATGCAATTAAAATTTTCTAATAGCCACATTAAAAAAGTAAAAAGAGACTGTTAAACTTATTAAGATATATAATTTTCCCTAATATAGCTAAACTATTTTCATCTCAAATGTAATCAAGGCAATAATTTATTAAAGACATATTTTAGTCATTTTTTGTACCAAAAATATGGTGTGTATTATATATATATACATATATATACACATATATATTATATATATTACATATACACTTGCTGTAAATCTCAAATCAGGCAATACATTTCATCATTGCTTGATTTTTATTTAGGTCTCATAAAATTTATGATTTAAAAATTAGATTCACATACCCAAGTTGTTCCAAGCACACTTAAATTTTCCTCCAGATAGTCTATCAATCATTTCATCAAAAAATTTTGTATTGATTACATTTTGAAATGATAATGATCAGTTTTAAATTTAAATTTATATTAATACAATTCACATTAATTTATATTAATTAAATCTAATATAGAGTTAATTAGTTAACATTAATCGACTACATAAATTAAATTAATATTAATTGAATAAATTTAGAAATTCAGTACCTCAGTTGCAATAGCCATATTTCATTTTTTTTCTTCAGTATAATTGGTACATAATTTTACATTAGTTTCAGGTATAAATCTTAGTGATTTGGCAAGTTTATACATTACTCTATATTCAAATACCTCAAGTGTAGCTACCATCTATCCCATTACATCACTATTTCAATATCAGTGACTAAATTCCCTGTGCTGTACCTTTTATTTTGTGACTTATTCATTCTATACTGGAAGCCTGTATCTCCCACTCCCCTGCACCCCTTTGCCCAAAGCTCCATCCCCTCCCCCTCTGGCAAACATCAGTTTGTTCACTGTATTTATGGATCTGATTCTGCTTTTTGTTCATTCATTTGTTTGTTTGTTTTTAAGATTCTACTTATGGTGGAGTCATTTGGTATTTGTCCTTCTCAGTCTGACTTATTTCACTTAGCATATTACCCTCTAGGACCATCCATGTTGTGCTTTTAATAGCCACCTGCAGCTAGATTCTACCATATTGAAGAGTGCAGGTTTACAACATCAACCACATTTTAATGCATTATAAAAAGAATTTCAAATCCTGTAAACACTTTTTGATATAGCTACTATTATTCCTATTTTACAGAATTAGGAATTTGAGACACAGGGTAGTTTAGAACTTAATCTATAGTCATACCTTAAGAAATACAGTTCAGATTCAAGCCCAGTTCTACCTGACTGGATGTCTGTTCTCCCTTCATTTCTTTCCTTTTTTTTTCTTGAGAATTTATTTATTTATTTGAGAGAGAGAGAGCAGGAGCAGAGGGAGAGGGAAGAGCAGACTCCCCACTGAGAAGGGAGCCTTATGTGGGGCATGGATCCAGGACCCTGGGATCATGACCTGAGACAAAGGAAAACACTTAACAGACTGAGCCACCCAGATACCCCTCCATTTCTTTCCATTACTTGATTACAGTATCCATCACAGTGTTCTGTCTTCTTCAGGAATGTAGAGAAAACTTAATACACTGAAATAGAGATCAAACTATTAAAATGGAAAAGGACTTGCTGGTGGGGGAGCAGTCATAAATCCTATATTTTGGGAAAGAAAAAGAAAAAGAAAGAAAGAAAGAAAAAGAAAGAAAGAAAGACAACCACATCAGTTGTTTGCAACATTTTTCTTACAAAGGGATGATGCTTGTTTAATTATTTATGCAATATACATAATTTTAAAACAGAAGAAAATACACCTATTTAGTTCCTAAATTCCTTTTTTAACCTAAAACTACTTCAAGTGGAACTTAAGAATTTGCTATTTCTAATTTCTCTTAGTTTTGCTTACACTTATATTTATGTTTTTGTCTTTAGAAGGCCATTTTTTGCTTTCCTAAAGTTTCTGATTTAAAAGAAAATGATAACCAAATAGGACAGCATTACTAAAATTGTTTTACAAAGTTGATTGAGATGTCCTTGACATATTGTACTAGGCTAGCTTTATTTGACTTGGGTATGGGTGTATCTTATAGTTACTTCACTGATTAATGAAATACAGGTAGTTTATTCAATTTGAATTCTGGCTTCTGTTACCTGCATTTTCTTCACTCTTCTGCTTTCTTTTATCTTACTTTCTAACAATCATTAGGAGTAGTGCTGCTTTAAACCTGAGAATGATCTGCAGCTGTGAGCTTGAGTCATAGTGTATGACTTACTACCGTCTTTGCTGGTTGTGCCAATCATATCCTCTGAGAAAAGGAAGTTGTAAGATTGTAGAAATAAGGATTTGACCCAATTTGTCTAATTCTTTGGCCATTAAAAAAAAAAAAGCAATAAAGGGATTAGCCTGTTCCTTCAGTTATTCTTATGGCTTAGTGGTTTTGGAATCAGTTTGCAAGATCGATTAAGACTTGGTAAAAATTTTGCCTTTATCCCACATAATAACTGTGGGAAGGGGTTTAATATACTTTTGGAGGAAAGATGTCATCTTAAAACTGAGATCCTTCTGTTGAGTGAATGGCATTTTCATAAGACATATTCTTTTGCACAATTTAATACTTTCTATATATTTCTCCCCAAGAGCTCTCTTTCAGTGTGAAAGATGCAAATGATGTTTATATTTGTACAATCCATGGTATGTGCTTGTTACATTTAAATATCCTCACAGCCCGCCCTGAGATCTCAGTGTGCTATGTCTTAATACGATTATTTTCTTGGAACATATCTACAGGTGGAATATCTTGCTATAGAAGCTGTCTAGCTTCAGATTACCATTTAACACTCACCTGTCAGAATATATCCTCCAGGCAAACTTTTGTAGATTTCTTTCTAAGGGAGAGTAAAACACTATGGGAATTTAAATTATATCCAATATATTATTTAAAAGGTAATTACACTTGTGATTTCTAATTGATTTCTTAAGATGGTAAAAGAAAATCAAGATGGCTATGATATTCAAAGAAATAATATTGACATCCATATTTTTCTTTTTAACTTTTGTTCTCTCCAATATTTTTGTGCTCATCTTACAAGCTAAGAAATGTCTGCTGGAAAAGCAGTATCATAGGTAGGAGGGTAAGAGTTCTGGGTTTGGATAACAGCTCAAACATTTAGAGGTTTTATAGCCTTGGACAAGTTAGCAAACTGCCAAGTCCCCATGTCCTGTAAATGGGGATAACAGTAACCTTCTGCAAAGGGTTATTTTAAGGTTTAAATGTAAAGCTATCTGAGAAGTCCCTGGAATATAGTAAATATTCAATATGTGTTTCTTATTATTAACAGAGTGGTAGCTATAGACTAAATGTGTGTACCCCTCTTCCCAAATTCACATGTTGAAACCCAATCTCCAGTGTGATAGTATTTGGAGGTGGGGCCTTTGAGAAGTGATTACATGATGGCAGAGCCCTCATGAATAGGGTTTGTGCCCTTACAAAACAGATCTAGAGTTCTCCCATCCCCATCTGCAGCCTAAGAACACAAGGAAGAAGTCAGTCTATGAACCAGGAAGGGGGTGCTTATTGTACTTCTAGCCCCCAGAACTATGAGAAATAAATTTCTGTTGTTTGTAAAGACACTCAGTCTGTGGTAATTTGTCATAGCAGTCCGAAAGACTGACAGTGATTATTTGAAAAAATTAAAAATAAATGGCCATCATTTTGAAACTGCTTATCTCTACATATTATCTTAGGAGAACAACTGGCAATTTTAAGGAATGCTGAATAGACACAAATCAAGGGTGAAAAAATTTGTGATAAATGTCCAAGCCTAAAGGAAAGTTATCAACAACTATTGGGTAGAAATCCTGCTACTGCTAAATTGGTTTGTGTGAGCATGTGTGTGCACAGGTGCATGCATTTTCATTTGAAAGGCACAATGTGAATTAAATGTTGCAATAGCTGAATGTGGGGAATGGGAAACATTCTCTAACTTCCTGTTGGATTTTCTAAATGAATAAAATTTAACCAAGTCATTTCGATATATTCCAAAATGTATAATGTTATACAAATCTAACCGCTATAACTAATTTACCTTATAGGAGCTGTGATATTTTAGAGATGAAGGAAAATAGTTGTATCCCTGAAAATAATGCTGCAGTTTAAAATGGGTTAGTCTTAGTTATTTTCAGGATTACATTTGTCAAGAAATTGTTACAGATAGGCATGCTTTCTCCAATCAATTAATTTTGATTAACCACAATATGCCATTTTATTTTGTATTTTAAATGCCAGATGTTTAAAGACCAGGATTTATTAACCTATCTAGTATTTAATAACCTTCATTGGACTCTTTAAATAATAGCTGGATAGATCTGGGTAAGATTAAACTAGAATTTCACTAAGCAAACTAGAATTTCACTAAGAAACTAGATTAAACTAAGATTAAACTAGAATTTCACTAAGCAAACTAGAATTTCACTAAGAAACTAGAATTTCATTAAGCAAAATAGTCTAAATTTGTCCTTTTTTACAAAACTAGTTAAAAGAGTTGGTAAAGTATTTTATTTACCTTTCTCTTTGGAATAAATGTGTTTGCTTTCTGTTGTTTTATATTCAAAACAATAATAGGTATGTTTAATTTAATTACATTTAATTGAATTGCATTTCATTTAATTGTTGGTAATTAAAACAGTAGTTCACAACATGCTGATATTCAAGTCTGAACTGATTCTGTCATAAAAATAAAATTAAAACATTTGAAGAAAGTCACATTAGTTATATGTAATTTTCCTTTTTAAAAAAACAATTATGCAGAAACGTCATTTTATAAAAAACAATCTAAACTCAAATGTGGCTTCAATAAATCACTTATATGTGAAATCTAAAAAAAAAGCAAAACTCGCAAAAACAGAGGAAAATGGTATTTGCTAAAGGCTGGGGTGAGGTATAGGACAGCTGCTGTTTGCAACTAGTAGATAAATAAGTCCTGGAGACCTAATGCACAGTAGAGTGATTATAGGTCACAATACTGTATTTTAAACATCAGACACTAAGAGAATAAATCTTAATTATTCTCACCACAAAAAAGAAATGGTAACTACATAATATAATAGAGGCTCCAGGTAGTGCTAACAATGGTAGTCATACTGCAATATAAAAACGTATCAAATTAGTATGTTGTATGCCTGAAACTTATACAATATTATGTGTCAAATTTATTTCCATAAAAAATAATTCCTCACCAAGTCATATGGATAATGTACTTCACATGAAAACAGCACGATGAATACAAAGTTGNGGTATCAAATTAGTATGTTGTATGCCTGAAACTTATACAATATTATGTGTCAAATTTATTTCCATAAAAAAATAATTCCTCACCAAGTCATATGGATAATGTACTTCACATGAAAACAGCACGATGAATACAAAGTTGAAAATAAAAGCAGGTTACCATTTTCTGATAGCATTCCATGAGCCAACATTTACATGTCACAAAAGGACATTTATACACTTTGTGGTTTACAAAATGCTTCTTTATGACCGCATATTATCTCAAAACAAGGGAACGAAAAACACTGAGAAGTGGGAAAAGTAGCAAGAACATAGAGCTTAGAGTGCTTAAGTGAATTGCCTGGGGCTAAAAATGAAAACAAAACAAAGAAACAAAAACACCATCATCCACCTGCCAGGGATTGTAGCATTTGTGCAAGACACTTTATACAGGCAAAAGTGATGGTTCTTTCATAGTCCAGAACCTGAGGCTGTGTTCTTGTTCTATGATGTAAGTAGGTGTGTGACTTTGGACAGTCATTTAAATGTTCTTATGCTTAATTTCATCTTTACAATGTGTATTTTTAAAAACATGGACTCATAGAACTTTTAGAGACACTGGATATTATAAAATATATAAATGGTTCATGCATTATAGCTCGCTAAATATTATTTCCCTTTTCATATGTGTGTGTATAAAATACTTCCTTCATAAGGTCTCTAAGCAAGACTGTAATAAAACTTTTTATAGAACACGATGATGCTATTGAGGAAAATGTAGCACTAAATGACAATATTAACTTTAACACTGGGTCTATTTCTGTCGTATGTTATTTTGGAAAGTTATCCCTTTCTTCATCTAAGAAATGGGAGTAATAAAACTATTACATTATTACTGCAGACACATATATGAGAGTGTATTTTAAAAAAGATATAAATTGAAATTATTAAATAAATATAAGTTGTAAAATATTTTATATGGAATTGATATTAATATTCATGAGCTATCTCGAGTCTATAATTTGCAAGCACTTTCACATACATTTTTCTTTGATCCTTACAGAAACTCTGCTGGAGTGAAAGCTTTACTTTTATTTCCCATTTAATGATGAGAAACGTTGGTTTCAAAAGGTAAAGGAACATTTGCAAAGTATCCCAGATACTGCCACGAAGGGACAGGAGCCCCGGCGTAGTCATTTAACATTTTAGGACTCAGAGGAACCTACTTGCTTTGGTGGCGAATCAGCTCCTCATCTTAAGAATTAAAACTAACATCATTGAACTGTTTGTTCTGTTTTATATCCTTTGTTCTGTGTTACCAGAGTAAATGTTCTGATTCAAGGGATAATAAGGATCTTTCAACAGCAATCTGCTCCTGATGTAACGCAATAAGTATGTTTTACTTTTCTCTTACCCTTTGCTTTCCTCTGTTACAAGACATTTCATTAAAAACTCAATAGAGTGGCAGTTCAAGATGGTCACTTAAGAAGGCCCTGAACTTACCTGCTCCCACAGACATAACAAATTTACAGCTACATTCCCTCTGAAAGAGACCTGAAAACTAACTGACCAGCTCTTCCACAACAAAGGATAGAGACGGGTAGGAGAGGCAGAGATGTGGTTAAAAAAAAAAAGTCCCCGGGGCGCCTTGGGTGGCACAGCGGTTAAGCGTCTGCCTTCGGCTCAGGGCGTGATCCCGGCGTTATGGGATCGAGCCCCACATCAGGCTCCTCTGCTATGAGCCTGCTTCTTCCTCTCCCACTCCCCCTGCTTGTGTACCCTCTCTCGCTGGCTGTCTCTATCTCTGTCAAATAAATAAAATCTNGGTATATGTCCAGGAAAGGCACAGGGCTGTACGGAATGGAGAATCCACACTTAACGGGTTCATGCCCAGATTCACTCACCCCAGAACCCAGCTCAAAAGCAGTAGCACTTTGAAGAGTGCCAAACCATAAGTGAAAGAGATTCATTTGCTTTTCTTAAAGCACCTACTAGAACGGCAGGAGATTGTTGGGACTCTCTCCAGGGATGGAGACCCTGGGGGACTCTTTCTACCCTGCTAACAATGGCACTGCCAGGCATAATTTTGGAAATCTCCCTCCACCCTAAAGCATTGGTGGGTGCACCCTGCCTACCATAGCTCTGCCTAAGCTGGCCATCATGCAAAACCCACACAGTAGATGCCTCTTGAGCGCCTGGCTCTGATGGCCAAGCAGGATTGTGTTTCGGAGCCCTATAGGCTGGAAACAATGGAATGACAGTTCTTGGCAGGTTAATGCCTCTAGGGCACAATATAGACAGCAGACTGAAACACACACCCAGTCTTCCTGTGGAAAAAACAAAAACAAAAACAAAGAAACACCTAGCTACTTGACCTAAGCTTCAGCCTGAAAAACATGCTTCAGAATGGCCACAAATATAGAGACTATCAAAGTGTAGGCTAGGGGATACCATCTTTGAACTCTCAGTTGGCTTCATTAGAGTTCAACAGTACCTCCCAGAAAGAAGCTCATACACTCACCTGGAACCCCTACTTTTGTGACTGTAGCTAAGGAGACACTTCCAGATCACGTGGTCTGGAGGCCAGAAGAGTTTAAAATTGTAGCCCCACAGA
Organism: Ailuropoda melanoleuca; assembly: GCF_002007445.2. Lineage (NCBI taxonomy): Eukaryota > Metazoa > Chordata > Mammalia > Carnivora > Ursidae > Ailuropoda > Ailuropoda melanoleuca. The sequence goes on from NC_048227.1 coordinate 53,757,167, forward strand.
ATTTATATAATGCATATCTTTAAGCTGGGGCCTGAGAGTGTAGCTTCCAATCAGCCTGAAACTAGGTCCCTCTCTCTGGAACATTCATAACTCTTTTTTTTTTTTTTAAGATTTTATTTATTTATTTGACAGAGATAGAGACAGCCAGTGAGAGAGGGAACACAAGCAGGGGGNACACTTAACGGGTTCATGCCCAGATTCACTCACCCCAGAACCCAGCTCAAAAGCAGTAGCACTTTGAAGAGTGCCAAACCATAAGTGAAAGAGATTCATTTGCTTTTCTTAAAGCACCTACTAGAAGGGCAGGAGATTGTTGGGACTCGCTCCAGGGATGGAGACCCTGGGGGACTCTTTCTACCCTGCTAAAATGGCACTGCCAGGCATAATTTTGGAAATCTCCCTCCACCCTAAAGCATTGGTGGGTGCACCCTGCCTACCATAGCTCTGCCTAAGCTGGCATCATGCAAAACCCACACAGTAGATGCCTCTTGAGCGCCTGGCTCTGATGGCCAAGCAGGATTGTGTTTCGGAGCCCTATAGGCTGGAAACAATGGAATGACAGTTCTTGGCAGGTTAATGCCTCTAGGGCACAATATAGACAGCAGACTGAAACCCACACCCAGTCTTCCTGTGGAAAAAACAAAAACAAAAACAAAGAAACACCTAGCTACTTGACCTAAGCTTCAGCCTGAAAAACATGCTTCAGAATGGCCACAAATATAGAGACTATCAAAGTGTAGGCTAGGGGATACCATCTTTGAACTCTCAGTTGGCTTCATTAGAGTTCAACAGTACCTCCCAGAAAGAAGCTCATACACTCACCTGGAACCCCTACTTTTGTGACTGTAGCTAAGGAGACACTTCCAGATCACGTGGTCTGGAGGCCAGAAGAGTTTAAAATTGTAGCCCCACAGAATTTATATAATGCATATCTTTAAGCTGGGGCCTGAGAGTGTAGCTTCCAATCAGCCTGAAACTAGGTCCCTCTCTCTGGAACATTCATAACTCTTTTTTTTTTTTTTAAGATTTTATTTATTTATTTGACAGAGATAGAGACAGCCAGCGAGAGAGGGAACACAAGCAGGGGG
>NC_048227.1:53759151-53845371 GCF_002007445.2 Ailuropoda melanoleuca
AAAAGAAAAGAAAAGAAAAGAAAAGAAAAGAAAAGAAAAGAAAAGAAAAAAAGAAAGAAAGAAAAAGAAATTTCCCTCACTAATGTGGGAGCATAACATCCAGTCCACTGAGGGCCAAGGTAAAACAAGGAGGCAGAGAAAAGTCAAATTTGCTCTCTCTGCTTGAGTCTAGACACCCATCTTCTCTTGTCCTTGCATATTATCACCCTGGTTCTTGGGCCTTTGGACTCAAACCAGGATTTACACCATTGTATCCACACCCTCCAATTCTTGAATCTTTGGACTCAGAACTATACCATCATCTTTCCTAGTTTTTCAGTTTGCTGATGCAGATCATGGGATGTCTCGGTCTCCATAAACACATGAGCCAATCTCTCATAATAAAACTCTTCTATCTATATCTGTGTCTATATCTGTATCTATTCTATCTATCTCTATATCGATATCGATATCAATATAGCCAATTGCTTTATTTCTCTGGACAACCCTAATACATACTGCTAGAACTCTTTGCTCTAAAATTCGTTCCTCACCATTTCCCACTCTGCTGGGTCCCATATTCTCATCCTCACTGACTGCATTTTCTAGGTCCCCATGCTGGTGACTCAGCCAGATTCAGTTTAAGTGATATATTGTCCTATGAATGAATTATCAGATATTTTCTATATTTATAACTGATCCCCTGAACTAATTCCATCTGTTTAAAATACTTAAAGTTTGTTGATGTTTCTGATTGGAATCTGACTAAAACTATGTAAGAAAATAGGCAAGGATCACCAGAAACAGAAAATTCACTAGCATGAAAGACAAAGATAAAAATAAATTATATATATATATATGTATATATATATGTATAAAGATATTTATTAAACAATACTAAGAGCTCTATACAAAGAAATTTTCAAAAAAACCAAGAAATTGTCTTTGTCAATTAAAAATATGACTTTAAGAGAAATTAACGTAGAACTTAGAAGATTGAAATTGAAGAAATTGTATAAAACAGAAAAAATACAAGGGAAAAATATGAGAGAAAAGAAGGAAATATTATATAATCAAATTAGGGGGTAGCCCATCTGACTAGTAGGAATCTACAGAAAGAAAACAAGACTCAGGAAAGAAAATAGTATTTAAAAAGTAGAAAAGAAAATATCCAAGAATATTAGTGCAGTAGTCTAGTTTTTTTAAAAAATCCACATGTTATCCAATAATATAAATGAAAAATATTTCCACACCAAAATAAATTATCCTGAATATTTGGATAAAGAGATGGTTCTAAAAATTTCCAAAGAGACCAAACAGGTTCTACATATATAATTAACAGTCAGAACAACACTGGACTTTGCAATAGCAACCAGGAAGCTAAAAGACAAGACAGAACAAGCAAGTCTTCAAATCTCAGTGGGAAAATGAATTCCAGCTATATTTGGCATTTCTAATTCTATATCCAACAAAATTATTTATGAAATGTGGAGATAAAAGAAAACTTCTGTGAGGTGTGTGAGGTCTCAAAATGTTGCTTCCTGTGTACCCACAGAAAACTGCTGGAAGATGCATGTTCCCCTCCAAAATAAAGTAAATGTAGAAAGAGGGAGGAGTCAAGTGAACCAGAACAGAAGAGCAGTGAGAGAAATCTGAGGGGAAATTCCAGGCTGATGGTATGGGGAGGTCCTGAAATGACCTGGAAGCAGGCACAATGGGCAATCTGTGTCTCGGTCTAACCTGAAACATGAGGACAATGAGGCATATGTCTTTATGAAGGTCAGCAAAAGGAAAAAGAAAGCACTACTGATCTACAAATGGGTTTGAACTTCCCAAGTTGTATATATAGCTATGTTGAGAGTTCAGGGGAAATATTAAGTGTTGGTGCACGGAAACCTAATGAAATACTAAATTTTAAAAAAGAAAAAAAGAAAAGGATCAATTCTTTGGGTTCTGAACCAAGAGTTGAGTCATAGGTGTTATAATAAGCTGGACATGACTTTGAAAAAAAATTACCTCATGACACTGTAATTTACATATTTCTTTTACTATCATAGTAATTAATTCACGTATATATTTACATGTATAGTATACATAACATACTATACATACATGTTTATAAGATATACAAAGGTATACTCTATATTATTATATAATAACAATAATACTTCAGCACAGCAAATATCTTATTTGTTTTTACAACAACATTGAGATTTCGAGGGTATTTTTTCCCCTAGAAATGGTATAGGTGGGATTAAATACTTCACTCAGATCATTTCTTTCTTCTTCTTTTTTTTTTAAGATTCATTCATTTCTTTTAGAGAGATTGAGAGAGAGCATGCAGTGGGAAGGGGCAGAGAGAAACTTAAGCAGATTCCGAGCTAAGTACCTGAGGCGGGGCTCTATTTCACGGCCTTGAGATCATGACCTGAGCTGAAACCAAGCATCCAACGTTTAACTGACTGCACCACTTAGGCGCTCCCAAACAGATAATTTCTTTTTCTTCTTTTTTTTTTAAAGATTTTTTTTTTTTATTTGACAGGGAGAGAGACAGCCAGCAAGAGAGGGAACACAAGCAGGGGGAGTGGGAGAGGAAGAAGCAGGCTCCCAGTGGAGGAGCCTGATGTGGGGCTTGATCCCAGAACGCTGAGATCACGCCCTGAGCCGAAGGCAGACGCTTAATGACTGAGCCACCCAGGCACCCCAAAACAGATAATTTCTAATGCCCTTTCCAACTTTTAAATTCTAGGACACCATGAAAAATATCAAAATACAAACATTATAAAATATAGCTACTACAGATAAAAAGTTAATTTTATTTTAAAGCTATTTTACTCTAAATGTGTTTTGCCCAACTCATAATTACAGAAATAATACCAGTCATGCATAAAGTTCATTTCACAGGGGAAAATATTTTAAATAATATGCTAAAATGTATAGCTTATGATAACAAACATTTATGCATATTCAGATGCAATAATTAGATTTATGCTTATAGCTTCTAAAAATGAACGTAGTAAATTATCATCAACAACTGTAGAGAATTCAGAAGGCTTCTACTGATGGAATAGTGTCCTTTAGCTATAAACTATTAATGATAGTTATTTGGAAAATTCCAGTACTTCCACTCTAGGAGGAAAACAAATGTGACTGCTGCATTTCTTTACTATATCAGATATGCTCTTATTCTCATTTATATCTTTTTCTGTTACTATCATTTTTCCTGTAATTATCATCATGGACTCATAAGTAAAAATGTAGTGTACATAAAGAGCTACCACAACAGTCTGATTTGAGCATTGATTAATATTTGCTTGTTTTCGATGCTAACTTCTCTGACGTAGAAAGCATAACATAGACCCACACTCACAGCCTCATGCCATCATAGTTTTATGAACTATGTGCATTCCAGGATCCACATGGTATTAATGCAATGCTTTTGCATATAGTTTAGTCACTTTCCAAATACTCTTCATTACACAGAGGAAGACTCAAAGCACAGTATTTCCAGGGACTACAGACCATATGGAATGACCATGTAAGTCACTATCCTTAATATCCATTGTAGGAGAACATTGTATCAGAACTTAGTACTGATTACCAAACATTGAGAAGATATTTACACTATGGTTTTATTTTATTTTTTGTTTATATGAGGTAAAGTTTAAGGAACAATAGTATTTATAGTATTACCTGATTATCTGATTTAAAATAATTGTAACATTAAGCTCAGGAGATAGAATACTTTTCCAAATTTCTTGTTATTTGTCAAGAGATATTTTTTATTTAAGAACAATTTTGCATGAACACATATCTACATAATGCCCTTGTTTCTTCTTTTTCCAGCTAATTTAGAAAGAATACCTATATTAAGGTCAGGATACCCAGATCCTTAGGGTTTACTGCAGTCGCTGTCAACAAGTCTACAGATTAGCAATGGTGAAGATTATTTAGGATATTTTTTGTATGGCATGGGGAGGAAAAGATTCAGGCCAAGGACTGTTTATAATATTAAAATTTCAGATATTAGGTCTTCAGCAATAAATAAAATAGCATATAGTGAGTCAAGTCTCTGCAGATTAAGTGGACCTTTGGGGTGATCAACTTCTTATTAAATAGATATGAGTAGTTACAGTATTGTGATAAGAAAACAATGGGTTTGGTGGGAGAGGACTTGAGAATCATGGTGAATGGTGAATTCTCTATGCAAAGCTGTCTGCATCAGGTATAGGCTGACACATTTTGTAATTCTTGAGGCACACTGGGGATAACATAATATCATAAATTATCACTACCAGATTCTATCAGATGTTTCCTTCCCACCTGGACCTAGAGGTCATTAAAGTAGGAGTGATCAATCCTGCTATATATAAACAATTGAAATATTTAATATATAAGGCAGTTCTTACATTCATTAAAAAACAGACTGAAGCCCTAACGTAATGTGTTCCAATAAAGGCTCTATGGCTAACATAATTCAACAAAGATAATCCTGTAATACCTGTTTTAATATGACACTTTACAGATAAAACATAATGGTAATTTCCTATTAGGGAAATGCTCCACTTTCTCTTGTTGATGAAGTGAGACAGATTTTGCATTAAAAAAAAAAAATCCAAAGCAAGCCCTAACACTATGTGTAAATCCTTCAGGGAGTAGAATGGAATAAGTTAAAAAAATATATAGATAGATAGATAGAGATATAGATATGTAACAAAGTTACTAACATTATTGACATGTATAACAACTTTACTAATATTATTGACATATGAGCATCAGATAAGATAAATAATGAGGACCAGTACCGTGGCCAATTTTTGGATAGTTTACTTATCCTTCTCTAAATGGCTATTAATTGAGCATGTGGGGATATCTGCATAGTATAAAAACATATATTGTCTGAAGAAAATAAAAGAAGGAACAATTGCCATTAAAAATGTTCCAGCTCTTTTATTTGACACATTTAATTAGATAATTTTACCTTTAATGAGTATCATAAAATCTGATCTTAAGCTCAAACGAAAGTATTGTGGAATGACTAATAACTTACTTGTGGCATTCATTTGAATTCTCATGCATTGCATTGGGAAGGATCCGTGATAGTGACTGAGGAATTTTGGACTTATTTAAGGTATAATTTGAACCAAGAGAAAAAGAAAAAGAGGTAGATAAGTACTACGATACTTTATCACAGAAAATATGCTTTCTTAAACCATTAGGAACACACGTGTGCAATATCAAGTTAAGGATGTAAAATGTATTTGCTAAGAGAATAGTAATTCTCAGTGTAAATACTTATATATTTAAACATTGGATGGCACCTGGCTGGCCTAGTCAGTAGAGCATGTGACTCTACTGTAAATACCTATATATTTAAACATTGGATGGCACCTTGCTGGCCTAGTCAGTAAAGCATGCGACTCTGGATCTCGGGGTCGTGAGTTAAAGCCCCATGTTTGGATGTGGAACCTGCTTAAAAACAAAGTTAAACAAACACTGGATGTCAGGAGATAGGATTTTCAACTTGTTAATAAAAATTGTCCACATGATACTACCCAGACATTACAGAATTGTGAGGTTAAAGTAAACATAATCCCTGTACTCAGGAAAAAGTGCATTTTAGAGGAAGGGCAGGCAGACAACCGAAGGGTCTAATGAAGTTCATGTTCAAAGCCAAATGCTATGTTATAAGAAGGACATTACTTAAAAATAAAATCTTTAAAAAAAAAGGACAACTCATCTAAGATTCATGGTCTACTGAAAGCTAGCAAAAGGAAGTATAAGATTTACAATTTTAAACATCTCTCATCTCCTACATGCTCACTGATACAGAAGTGTCAGGAAGTAAAGCAATCGCATTCCAACTAAAAAGGCAGAAGGGAGAGGTCAAGCCTGAAAGGAAAGAAAATGGAAAACAGAACTAAGGAGCTGAAGCCGCTGAGATGAAAGAGGTGGACCAGAGTAATTTACAAAAGTGTCAGCACCAAAACAAATAAATAATGGATATATAGATAAATAAATAAAAGAAAGAAAAGAGCACAAAGATGAATATTGTGAAAAAAAAATTCAGAATATATAAACCGTAAATATCCAGTTAAAAGATTTTGAATCCTAATGAAATTAATTCTAAGTTTAGGAGGTACAGTTTTGTGTGTATGTGTATGCTTTTATATACATGTATAATCATGAAAGATTAATACAGTAATTATATATATGTATACATCTATATGTTTATGTGCATGTACATATATATACACACACACCCTTAGGTGATCAAACAATATGTATATATGAACATATGTATATATGTCAGCACATGCATACATATACACATAAATGAGTATGTGGGTGTGTGTGTGAGTGTGTGTATATAAATATACCTTTCAAAATAAAACTGGCCTTTTAATACAAAGTTGAACAAGTTTTCCCTCTTTCCGTTTCAACTTTCTCTTACTCATCTCTACCACTTTTCAGTTCACTGTATAAATTACATACATACTTTCTTTTTTAATGTCCACTAGAATGGAACTTACATGCGGTTAATTTTTTATGTTTTATAATTTATGTATCCCCAGCACCTTGGATGGTATCTGGTACTCAGTATTATTTGCTTTTATGAATGAATTACTTAACAACTGACAAGCGATTGCCAAGGTTATGTTGCAGAAATGAAATGGAAGCTTCATGTAGGTGGTTGGTAGATTATTGGTTTAAAATGTCTGGACTATCAGGGGCTGCTTGAAGATTCCCCCTAATCAAGGGGAAATTAAAAAGACAAAGGAAATGTATCGAATTCTCCATGTTTATACAGTTTAAGACCCTATTTCATTATAACATTATAGTCTTTTCACTCCTTGTAGCAATAAAATGCTTGTTCTTTTGGGAAATGTTAATTACCATGAGGAAATAACGGCACTTTGTTATAGATATAAAACTATGACAACAATGAGATGTTTGACAGTCATGTATTTGTCTGCATTTTTAATTCTACAGATTTATGACAAAGATGCTACTGGGAACTGTGAGGTCCAAAAGTCATCTCCATGGCTTCAATAGGGGCTGCTTAAGGAAAAGGGCATAAGATGCCATTCAGCAAAGAGACCTCTGAAGAGATTTGCTGCTGCCTTCAAAGGAAGTTCTTCTTACTCTTCTCAATCTGCATACAGACCAATCCATATAGGGCTGGGGTCTAATGGCACAAGGGACTTGAAAATAGCTTCTGACCAAACACTGAGCAAACATAAGCTACTCTGACTTAGAGGTGACTCTGAGGAAGCCAGACTTAAAAATCATATTGTCATTCCTGTTAGTCTGGGAGATTGTGTGCATGTTTGAACTCATATCCTTTTGGGAGTAACCGAAGACAGAACCTCTAAGCTCCTTAAAAAAAAGTAGTTTGGGGGAAAAGAAAAAAGCAAATTCCTTATGACTGGAAACTCCAAGCACACACACACAACCAATGTAAGGGTAAAAATCTAACAGGCTAATGCACTTTAACACAATCTTTGGCCAACAAGTGGATTATGATGATATAGAGATGACCACTAGGTGGCCAGACTAAGAAGTAAAAACAAGGGTGAGAAAAATTGGAGGAAAAACATCAGAAGCTGCACATCACAGGGGATATATACTTCACAAAAATTACTCATTCAAGTCACTAAATAAACAATCAAGAGAAATTAAAAATAGTTTGAACTAAATAAAAATGAAAATACCAGTTATCAAAATTTGTCAGATGTCGCCAAAACAAGGCTCAAAAGGAAATGTATGTCAATTACTGAATGCATACACTAGAAAAGAAGAAAGATTTAAAAAAAATAGTTTTAGCTTCCACCTGGGATATAGAAGAAAAAGGGCAAATTAAATCCAAAATAAACAGAACAAAAGAAATAATAAAAATTAGAAGAGACCAATGAAATTGAAAATAAGAAATCAGTAGAGAAATTCAACAATACAAAAAGATGGTTCTTTGAAAAGAACCATGGATAAAATCAATAAGCCAGGTTAACTAAGAGAACAAGAGAAAAGACACACACTACTAATATTCAAAATGAAAGAGGGACTATTACTACATGTCCCATGGATATTAGAAGGATAATAAAGGAATACTGAAAGAACTCTATGCCCACAAATTTGATAAATCTAGATGAAATGGACCAATTCCTTCAAAGATACAACTACCAAAACTCATATAGAAAAACAGAGTATCTGAATAGCCCTATATCTATTAAAGAAATTGAATCAATAATCAATTACCTATAAAACAGAAAGCACCAGTCCAAATGGATTAATCAGCGAATTCTACCAAACATTTAAGAAAGAAATTATATGGGTGCCTGGATAGCGCAGCCGGTTAAAAGTCCAACTCTTGGTTTTGGCTCAAGTCATGATCTCAGGGTTATGAGATCCCACCCCACCTCAGGCTCTGAGCTCAGTGTAGTCTGCTTGAGATTCTCTCTTCCTCTCCCTCTGCCCCTCCCCCTTTGCTCTCTCTCACCCTCTCTCTCAAATAAATAAACCTTAAGGAAAAAAAAAAGAAATTATATAAATTTTCTACAATCTCTTCCAGAAAGCAGAAGCAGAGAGAATACTTCTTGACCTTTTCTATGAGGCCAGTATTACCTGAATACCAACACCAAACAAAGACATTACAAGAAAGGAAAACCAAAATCCAGTATCTCTCAAGAATACAGATGCAAAATTCCTCGACAAAATATTAGCAAATTCATTCCAAGATGAATAAAAAGAATTATATACAATGGCTACATAGGAGAAATATGCAGGCTGGCTCAACACTTAAAATCAAGTAATGTGCTCCATCAAATCAATGGACTAAGGAATAAAAATCGTATGTTCCTACCAATAGATGACCCTTGAACAAACTATTTAAGTGAAAGAAGCTAGTCACCAAAGACTACATATTGTATAATTTCATTTAAATTAAATGTCCAGAATAGGCAAATCTACAGAGATAGAAAGTAGATTAGTGGTTTTGTTTTTTTTTTGGCCTGGAGGAGAGGGCAGAATGGGAGGTGACTATTAGTATATATGAAGTTTCTTTGAAAGAAAATGAAATGTCCTAAATTGGACTGTGGTGATGGTTGCACAGCCTCATGAAAATATTAAAAATGAATTTTATACTTTGATTTTTTTTTTGTTAAATTTTAAGTAAATTCTATGCCCAACGTGAAGTTCAGACTCACTATCCTAAAATCAAGAGTCACATGCTCTACTGACTGAGCCATCCAGGTGCCCGGGATTTTATATTTTAAATAAAAGAATTGTTCAGTATATGAATTGTATCTTAATCAGGCTCTTAAAAAGAATTACCTGAGGGTATATTTTATTCATTTTTGGAAGACCTGCTTTTGATTTTATTTTACATTCTTTTCTTCCTGTTTTTTAATTACTTCGAAATTGTTGCAACATGTTTTATTTTACTATTTTACAATCCTTTTCTGCTTGCTTAAATTTAATTCTTAAGATTACTTAAACGTTTTATTGACGTATGCTCATTCATTATGCTCTTTCACTTTTCCTTTAAAAAAATACTACACATTTTCCTGTGAGTGAAGTTTTATCTAAATATAATATTTCATCTAAATTTTTTCAGAATCTCTGAATAATTTTAACTTTGTGTTTTATTTTGCTTTGATTCAATAATTGTTTAGAAAGCTATATTTTTAAAAGATTTAGAGTGCATAGATTGTTTTTTAATTATGGTCATTATCAATTTTCAACTAAATACTGAAAATGTTGTGATCTAGCCTATGCATTTTTCCCATCAAACGAATTATCCTGTGTAGTCAAGTACATGAACAATTTTTAAAAATAACCCATGTAAATCGCATTATGTAATAAAATCACATGAAAAAAAATTTTTTTAAAGGACTCTGGGCCACTCTTTAGGAAAAGACTCTTTGGAGTTTAATTCTGTTGTGAAAAGGACTGCATAATAATGAAAGTGTAGATAGGAGAACATAATCTGCTGATAATTTATAAAGAGGCTACCATAGCCTGATTTGGGAGGATAGGGAAACCTTTCTCTTCTGTAAATGACAGATTGCACCTTACTCCTAATACGCAGAAACTTTGGAGAGAAAGTGCCAAGTGCCATCTATGCCCTAAGGTGTTTGCCCCAGGAGCAGAGCCATCAACTCAGATCTAAAAGTTCAGGGTAGAGTGTCAGGTTTGTCAATCATTAGGCTTCCAGATAACTAACAATAATTCCTCTCCCAGAGTCCAGCCGAACACTCTCTACTCACAGCAGAGTCAGATTCATTATGAGCATAAAATAGAGCAGAGCTTAATGTAAGCACATGGAAAAACGGTTAGCACTTGCAGTGTTATTTTTATAGCAATTTTAATTAGAAAATCAAAATAAGCAGATTTTACCAAGCTCTGTATCCCTCAAGGAGACCCTGTTTGCCATGTCTTTCAAAGTTTTAGGTGACAAAGTTTTGTATTACAAGCCAACCGAGAAAGCTGAATGGTTAATTACTGTTTCTATCTTAACTTTTATATATTTAGTATCCATTTTTTTTTCAATTCATAAAATTCCTTGATATAATGTTGTAGGACAAGTTCTTATTCAATATTCAGTAAGAATACGCTTTGTCAGAAAAAAAGAGTAACTTACATGTGAATATTGAATACAATGATTCTTATTATAATACATTCATACATTTTGCATGGGCAGTTGTAGTGTATGACAATGTTGTCTCAACTAGATCAGGGCTAACAGTATTTACGGAAAGAAACATATCCAAACTTAACTAAGGCAGTGGGTAGTTATTTTTTGTTTGACAAAAACAGGGTGACAGAGAAATACTTAGTGTCTGCTTAATATTTTACTGACTGGATAAAATAGATGTCAAAATAGGGAACAGTGAATTCAACATGTCTATAGGAAATTTTTGCAAGAGTGAAGAACTAAGCAGACAAATTCAAATTACAAAAATATATGAGATCCCCATTCTAAGAGCTTAAAGGACCTTTTACTCCAACTTTTTTCCTTATTCAATGTTGTGTAATATCTTGGTCCACATCATTTTCCTGCCTATGTATATTTTATAATATTGCAAGGTAACTTAGAGTCAAGAGGGTAGCTCATTATTTAGTGAATGGAGCCAACTCTAAAACTTGAACTTAAAAACAGAATTTTTTAGAGATGTCCAGGAGCTAAAATCATGTATCTGAGATAAATGAAATAAATTTCAGAAGGAACTGAATGGGCTAATTTTCTTAGGAAAAAATATGGCATGTCTCAATGGCAGAGGGCAGAAAACATAAAGAGTGAAGAGTGAAGGTAATAGGAAGTTAAAATTAATTTAAAAATCCAAAGAAACTTCTGGGTTAAGTGTTAATATTTGAAATTATTTAATATAATTGAAATTGTTTAGAGAAAGGAGATTCTTGAAACATCTTTGACCTTAATTTTAATGATGAGAACTCTGAAATTCAGTTACATTGAGTGGCTAAAGAACAGAATGTAAAGAGTACTGACAGAGGTAGTTTGAGAAACAAGGGGCCAATTTCCAGGTATGGGAGATTCAAGCATTCACTCATTATACTCTATATTAAGGAAGCTTGTTATGGGTATTATTTTAAAATATTGGTTAGCTAAGGGAGTATTCCTCGTTTTCTTAATGGAGAGACTTCCAAGGTATGCTGAGACTTATCTAATAATTAGAAAATCTTCACATAAAAAAAATGTTTTGAAAACCTCTAGTATTTTGAATAAAAATATTCCCAGATGTATGCTACTCCAATGAAAAGGGGATTAAAATTACATAAATATTTAGAGAGAGTTTTCACAAACACAATACTATGTTATGTACATCTAATTATTCATCATAATAATAGGCAATAGAAAATACCTAAGCAGACTGCTTTTCATGTTATATATAAATGCATCTCAGACTTAGGGTATCTCATATACAAACCTTCAAGTATTTACCAGTTTTGTTTTTTGTTTTTTGTTTTCTGTTTTTTAGAGAGGGAGGGAGAAAGAGGGGGGAGAGGGGCAGAGGGAGAGGGAAAGGGAGAGAGAGAATCTCAAGAGGGCTCCATGGCCCAGGGCTTGATCTCACAACCCTGTGATCATGACCTGAGCCAAAATCAAGTCAGACACTTAACCAATTCAGCCACCCAGGCACCTTATCAGTTATTTTTTTAGGGGAAAAAACTGAAGCATCTGTGAGCTAGCAGAAGAAAAAAATGAAAGAAATAAAAATAAGGAAGAAGAGATACAGGAAATTGAAAACTCCCAGTGATTCGTATAAATTATGATAAAAATGGTACATGACCAAATACCTTTATCAAATTTTAGGCAATCAGAAAACAAAAAGAAAAATGTAAATGAGGCAAACAAAACACCAAGAAGCAAACACATATAGGAAATGTTATACACAAGTACAAAAATCATGAAGGACTTTAGGCTCCTATATAAATAACAGAACACAATGACTATTACTGATAAACATTTTAGGTTTCAATTTTTTAACTCCAAGACATTTTTATGTATAAATACAATTATGTTTAACTGTATAGATAATCAAAATAAATATAATATACAGGAGTTTAAAAAACAAGACACTTATTTGGTCTTCTATAAAAAATTATTTGGAAAAACTTTACATTGACCCTTGCTGTGAAAACTGGACTATTTCAAGAACCAAATGAAAATAAGTAAGTTAAGAGATAAAAAGCACAGGGAATATACTCAATATTGTGATAAAGTTGTATGGGGACAGATGGTGACTACATTCACTCTGGTGAGCACTGAGTAACGTAGAAGTGTTGAATCCCTATACTGTATACCTGAAACTGATATATCAGTGTATGCTACCTGGAAATAAATAAAAACTTAAAAAAAAAGAAACAATAGGCCAGGTGAATGAATATTAATAATTCAACATACAATTACTAAACTCTTTTCCTTATGGTAATAAATCTGAACATAAAATATAATTTTTGGAAAATGTGATTTGCAAAGTAAAAATAACATAAGAAAAGGTTCATTATGTGCATCTTGTGATAATTTATGATCATTACATAGACTACAACTTTCAATTAAAGTTTTCTAAGAAAAACAATATGATGTAAATGAGGTGAGCAGGAAAATTGTGTCTTTATATGGTGATATATTTTACATAGTCATCATACAAAAAGTACTGAAGTAAATATGAGCTCTGGTATCTCTTCACAGTAGAATTGTAAGTCAAGATTATTTTCTTTTTTGTACTTTTTATTTTTTCAAATTCCTTTAACAAGTATTTTGCTTACAATAAAACGTCCGGTAAATGTAATTGTAAAAAAATACAAATGATGAAAGCTGGGCTGCAATTAGGCTCTCGAATACCTTAAATAAAAGGTCGAGAACTGTGCAATTTATTTGACATTATGCAGAGAATAATTCTACATTTTGAAAAGGAGTATTACTTGATCAAAGATGTAATTTAAGAAGAAAAACCTGTGTGCAGCATAAGAAAGTATAGTTTTGAATCATGGAAAATATTTAAGATAATGTGAACAATCCAGGTAAAATTTATTGAAGGGTTGGCGTGTGGCAGTAGTGATAGAGATAAGCTGAAGTAGAAAGAAGGTAAAGAAGTAGACTCATCAGCAATTGTAACTTGATTATATAAAGGTTAGAAGGTGAGTGAGAGGTCAAACCTGACGACGGTTTTTATTCCAATGACAGGAAGGATGACAATGTTATTAACAAAGAACAGGAACAGGAGAGAAGAAGACATGAAGATGAAAGAAGAGATAAAATACTTAAAATGTAACAATATAATCTGTCACTAGGTCTATCGTACTATTGAATAAAATGAAATCTGAAGCCTGTTAATACAGAGTAAATGAATTTTTAAAAAATTGTTTTGACAGCTTTGGGGGAAAGTAGAAATAATTACTGAGGTCTGTGACAAGTTCCAGAAATCTGAAATTCTAAGAATATGTTTCATAACCAAGTCAACTATCTATCGTTTTTCCTACTGTGTCATATTAAAAAAAAAAAAATGAATTCCGCATTTTTTTCTCTCCCTGGGAGCAGACGTTAGAACCAACACCGTGGTCTGTGCTTGCAGGTAGAGTTGTTACAAAAATGCTGCTTCCACTAGAGAGGAAACAGTTTAGGAATTCAGTGCCAGCTGGGTTATTACACGTCTTAGTTATAAAGTCACCATTTCAAACTTAAAAAAAAAAAAAGTCACAATTTGTATAAAATACCTCAGAATATAAATTATGAAATGATTACATTTTTTATGGTTATTCAGGCACACAAAAGGCATCATCATTATCATCATCCCCAAAAAGTTTTCATTAAGTACACACATATGTTTCATTGCCCCAAGTATTTTACAAAAAAAGTTGACCTGGACCTCTGTGATTTGTACCTTCATAGCCTAACACAAATAATATTGCAAGCCTTACTCTTTTCAAAAAAAATATAATAATTCAAATATCTAGGTATTTGGTGAATGTTAAGTGTAAGTTTGGAATGAACCTGAAAAAACTAACTGGAGAAAATAGACTCGGTAGGGAAAGAGGAATCAGTTAAATTCTATAGTAAACCTGGGAATGAGTCTAGAAAGAGGAAGAATTTTATCTCATGTTTAGCACATTGCTAGGAGTTGACCTCCAATTAATATTTAGAATGAGAGTTAATACACAAGCTATTTTTTCTCACTAACCTAAAAGCCCTTTCAGAAAGGAAAAGGGCATTGAAATACTGTATTTCAATATGTAGATGAACTTGAAAATTCAGAAGAATAAGAGTTTTATTTGTGATACATTATGAAATTATAGCAAACCTTAATAAAAAAATATAATGCCTTACTTTATAAATAAGCACTTACTTTAAAATAAGAAAGGCCCAAATTTCCTCACAGGATTAGAACACATTCACTTGGGGGCGCCTGGGTGGCACAACGGTTAAGCATCTGCCTTCGGCTCTGGGCGTGATCCCGGCATTATGGGATCAAGCCCCACATCAGGCTCCTCTGCTATGAGCCTGCTTCTTCCTCTCCCTCCCCCTGCTTGTGTACCCTCTCTCGCTGGCTGTCTCTATCTCTGTCGAATAAATAAATAAAATCTTTAAAAAAATAAATAAAAATAAATAAATAAATAAAAAGAACACATTCACTTGTTGGGATGGGCACTGGGTGTTGTATGAAAGTGGTGAATCACTAAACTCTACTCCTGAAACCAATATTATACTGTATGTTAACTAACTACAATGTAAATAAAAAGTTGATACCAAAAAAAAAAAAAAAAAAAAAAAACNAAAAAAAAAAAAAAATAGAACACATTCACCTACTGTCCTTCTCTGTATATAACTAAAGCGTAATTCAAGGGTGATTGATGGTCATAAAAATTAACCTGAGTTTCTAAATAAACTGAAGAGATGAGTAAATTATATTCTGTTTAATCTTGTATTTTATTGCATATCATTTGTTCCAACACTTTGAAAAAAATGATCATTTTAATGTTGCATATATGAACACAGTCTTTAAATTCTGAATTCCTTCAGCATTAGAGGTAGACTGCTGAATGGAAATTTTATTCTCATTAACTTTCTTCTCTTAACAAGACTTTTAACGTATATGAAATTTGGCCAATCATTTAAACTCTTTTTTCACCAGCAAGAGAAGTAAAGTTGGATTGACACATCTAAAGTTTCAGTTATTTCCTCACTTGTAAATTATGGTCAGTGAGGATTCCATAACGTTTTACTCTTATTATTCCAGTAACTAGTACAAAGTCCATACTCACAAGGGTTTATACGAATAAATGTATGCTATAAAATATTTCATTTGTGGTTTTATATTTCTTGTCTTGAGAACATTTACTACACAAATGCCACCTTATTTACTCCCTTCTCTAGTTTTATAAAAGGGACACAATTTTAAGGAATGGTCATTGCTTCATTGGTAGCTGTCTTCCAGCATCCCTCCTTTATTCCTCCTTTGGGAAGAACAACACTACCTATTTAAATGAAAGCATACCATTATGTTTACTTCAAAATTAGTATGTTTATGGCACAGTTCTGCTCACAGTCCCACATACACACTTCATGAACTAATCAATTCTCCAATGTTTTATATATGTTGAAAATTACATAATCATAGTTACTTTCTAAAATTTCTCTGAAACTAAAATTTCCCATGGAAATACTTGAAAAATTGAGGAAACAAAATCAAAACAAGCTAACAACCAAAACCAAAATGAAACAAAAAATAAACAAGAAGAAAAACATACACAAAGCAAAGAGAAACTCTGCAAGGAGCAAAACCGACATGACGCTTTACATGTGAAGAGCGGGGGTTCTACCAACTCCACAAAGGGAGCACCCAAAGATGTGGGCAACAGGCCCCCCAAGGCCTGGCCAGCCTCCCAGTACATTCGGAGAGCTCAGATGCTCAGGTCTCCGACTTCTGCTGTGTAGAAGGGAGTGGGCACAGAAACTGCAAAACCATCTGAATTCAAGGTCTAACCTTGGAGCCCCTTGTGGTGACCTGTGTGGACCCGAGAGACCTCCCCTTGTGGTACCCAGGATAGTTTCTGCATGATCTGGGAATCGAAATAGAACCCCACTGGTAACTAGAACGAAATTTTATACTATTTATACTTAATTTAGTATTTTGAATCAGGTGTGATTTTATTTTTGGCAATAGCGGGTAGCATTTCTTGCATGTACAAGAACGTGATGCTACAATTATCCTTGCCATTTAAGAATTAGAATGGTACTATGGCTAAATGTCCTTCTATTAACAATCAGCATGATGAATAAACTGAAATTTTAATTGCAATGAATCCTCCAAGTCACTTTGGCCAATAATAACCCAACGGACTTTCCTAGAATTAGTAGCGCATTTCCAAAGATCTGCACACCAGATTGTTCAGTAAACAACTTTTGTTTTTGATCCCATGAGACTTGAGCAGTAAACACAGCCCAGCCTGTCTTAAATAGTGGAGAGTCACATTCATAAGCCTGAGTGGGCTCTGCAAACCCTGGAGAACCCACAGTGCCCTTCTCTGCGGCAGGACCTGCTAAGCAAGGCTGGCCCCCTTAGCAGCCGCAGCTCTTGTTAGTAACTCCTAACTCCTAATCCAATGAAGGATCTTGATTATTTATCACTACTCTAGTGGCCTGATGTGTTTGAGCTAAAAGAAAAATTAAAAGAGGAGGAAAAGAAAGAAGCAACTTATTACTGAACAGCTGTACGATAGGTTCTTTTACTCCTGCAAAGTGATAAAATAAATAAATAGATAGACCCAGGGTACATTAAATCCACTTAAATGTCATTTCATTTTCCTATCCCGTAATAGCATTACATATGTAGAAAGGTTTGTTTTGCCTCTGCCCCCCTCCCCTGTACAGGGAGGTAAATGTTCTAAAACAATCCACGGAAGGTAACAGCTTGATTTGTGTCGACAGTTCAAATACCTACACAGTAATGATTGCCTATGAAATCAAGAATTCTGGTGAAGAGAGATGCTTTAATCCCTTTATTTCAGAGCTTGAACTCCAGAGTTTCCCCAGGAGCCAGTTTTGAGAAGGGCGCCAAGTTTAGTCTGTGGCTGTCCCTGGGAATCCCAAAACCAAGGAGCTTTATTGTTTCATTGATGCCAGAGGAAAGGGAGCCTGTAGTATGTAATGATTCACCTCCAAATCTTTATCCAAAAGCCTCTTTTTCTAAATTTAGCAGAAAAAAAAAAATTCACGTCGCTCTGGAAAAGTTGTTTTGTTACTGAAACTTACTTTACACCGCACCCAATCTTCAAAAAAACGATGCTATTTTCCCAAGAAATATTTATATATTAATGCAGATATGTAATTCCATATTCATTTTAAATTTGAATTTCAAATAACTGGTAGGTTAACGACTGTATTTCAACTTTTTTTAAAACTTTTGGAGTGCTGTAGGTAGACCTTAATTTTTTATGCAGTCATTTCTTCTCAAACACATACCGAGCACTGTTCTGTGTCCTAAGCAACTTTTAGGCAGCACAGATAATTGAATGATCCCCAAATTCCACATAGCCTCGTTGAAAGAAAAAGGAGAAAATGGAAACAAAAAAATATATTTTAATTAACTAAATACTAATAAATTAACAGGACTTGGGCTAAGTTTTGAATACTTGGCAATTATTAGATTTTATGTTCTATGTGAGATATGTGTTTTAAAATATTAATTTATTATTCACAATAACCATGTGAAGAAGTTATTATAACAGATTAAAAATGGAGATTCATAGAAGTTAAGTAATATTACACAGTCATAAAAATAGTACATGGCAGAAATATTATATGAATAGTACGAGCACAATCCTGTGAAAGCTGAAGGGAAGCAAGATGAGGGTCAGCTGGCTACTCTGGGAGGTCCTTGAAGGCCTCAATGTAAACATATCTTTGGGTCTTGAAAAAGATTTGAGAGATCTGAATCAAACAGATCTGAATCAAATAAACCTTGGCTCAGCCATTCACATACCTGTATAGCTAGCCCCTGACAATTTACACTCGAAGTTTTTGTTTCCTATAAACGATTTCATAGGGCTTTTTGTGAAGATCAAACAACGTGATATAAAATCCTTAGCATGGTTCTAGGCCCAACAAATTTTTAAAATAATTACTAAACATGATGAGAAAGACACAGAGAAAGAGGTGAAAATGGAAAATGTGTCAAAAAGATACTGATTACCTGCAAGGAGTGGGTGGAAAAGGGTGGAAAGAGGAAAACAATGGGAATAGTCAGCAGGGATGAGGAGGCGATGACATTTCAGTGAATAGCTCCTTTATATATCTCTGACTCTTAACCCAGAATTAAAACCTACCAGCATGTGGTGAGAAGCCCAAAACAGAATACAAGAGTAAAAAGTTAACCTAACTGAACTGCAAATCAACAGCATAACTACATTGAAGGGAATGGGAAAAGAACATACAACCTCAGAAACTTTTTAAAGATAAAGAAACTATAAATAAATACTGTAATCTATATAACAAAAGTATTAAAATAGACACCCAGGGAATGAATAAGTATTTCTGAAATTATTTATATACTGACATCAAATGAATATATAAATACAGATACTGATAAAAAGAGCTGATTACTTAACTGCCTAAGAAAGAAGTTGTAAATAAGAAAAGGAGGGTCACCTGAGTGGCTCCGTTGGTTAAGCGTCTGCCTTTGGCTCTGTCATGATCCCAGGGTCCTGGGATCAAGTCCCGTGTCTGGCTCCCTGCTCAGCGGGGAGCCTGATTCTCCCTCTGCCTGCTGCTCCCCACTCATGTGCACTCTTTCTCTCTCTCTCTCACAAAAATAAATAAAATCTTAAAAAAAAAGGAGAAAGCCCAAATGATGGGATTAGAAGTGTCACTATAAACACATGGCAAGAGATTAGAAAGATGGGTGATTGATAGATTAAATATAGATACAGATATTAGGGGCTCAGTCAGTTAAACAGCCAACTCTTGATTTTGGCTCAGGTCATGACCTCAGGGTCATAGGATCAAGCCCCACATACGCTGGGGGCTCAGCAAGGAGTCAGCTTGAAGATTCTCTCTCCCTCTCCCTCTGCCCCTTCCCCTGCTCTCTCAAACAAATAAATAAATCTTTAAAAACTAATTAAATAAATGTAGATACAGATATTTAAGTTGTGTGTATGCATGGATTAGTATTCATGCATATATTACCTAGTTCTGTCCACCAGAAGCAATGAGCACAACTAGTGCTAAAATCATTTTTTCCTTCTAAATGCCATTCTTCAATTAAAAGCCAAAACAAACAAACAAAACAAAACAAAACAAAACAAAACAAAAAAAACCAAAACAAAACAAAAAAACAACTAAGGTTCCATGTTGAAATAAGTGGTTGAGTCCAGGGCTGGAGCAAGGGAAATGCAAGATTGACCTAAAACATCTTGGGGTGCCAGGAAGTGAGAAAGCTTTCATAAAAGGATGAAAGCCTGACAAAAGGATACAGGAATCCACCTAAAGTGGAACCTACTGGCCAAATGATCTGAACAGCAAAATAATGATAGTTGTGAATTATAATCCACAGAATTCAACATGCATGAGTTCATACTGATATAAATAAATGTTTAATTAATAAATAAATGGGGGAGAAGGAAGAGTACTTTCTCCCAGAAGAATTCCTATTTAAAAGTTTAAAATATAATGGGGCGCCTGGGTGGCGCAGCGGTTAAGCGTCTGCCTTCGGCTCAGGGCGTGATCCCAGCGTTATGGGATCGAGCCCCACATCAGGCTGTTCTGCTATGAGCCTGCTTCTTCCTCTCCCACCCCCCCGCTTGTGTTCCCTCTCTCACTGGCTGTCTCTATCTCTGTCAAATAAATAAAAAAAAAATAAAATCTTTAAAATATAAGAGGGAAAAAGGAAGCCAAACATTAGGCAAACACCACAGCAACAATTGCTGCAGACAAGAGGTGCAGAGCGTTGTTAAAATTAATAGGTGGAAGTCTGAGGAGAAACAGGGTATTTGCTTAGTCTCAAAGTAACTACCCCAAGATTTGTATTAATTACAAAGGGAAACAGATTCCCAAGGTTAACATCACCAGTCTTAAGATATTTTGACGTCATGAAGTTTCTGAACTAAGACACTAAAAAAAGCATAATATATTTTTTGTAGTATTCTTTTCCAAAATGCACAACCTCGTTTTAAAAATAGGAAAAACATCAACCAAAATCAGATTAGGAAAATTCTCAAAATAACTGACCAGTACTTTTCAAAAGTGTCAAGGTCATGAAAGAAAAGTAAAGAACTGGCAACTATAAAAACACTTGAATTAAATAAAACCAAGGAGAAATAGTAAGTAAATGCAATATGGGAGTCTATAACAGAAAAAAAAAAAAAAGGACATCAGTGGAAAGGGGGATAAAATCTGAATAAAATTTTAGCTTAGTTAGTAGTATTGTGACAATGTTAATTTGCTGGTATTGATGACAATAGTATGGTTATATAAAATGTTAACATTAGAGAAAGTTTGGTGAAAGGATTATGGGAAATCTTTGTATTTCGTGAAACTTTTCTGTAAGTCTAAAAATATTTAAAAATAACAAATTACATAAAAATCCACTCAGGAGATTTTGTTATGAACGGTGCTTAGGTTTCTTTGCTCTATGTGTCAGAGTGTAACAGTGTAAGATTGAAGGAGTAGGCAAGAATCTAATCACGAGGACTCCTATAAGTTATGCCAAGCCATATAAAGTAGATTTCAGGTGAAGGAAATGACAGTATCATTTTTACATTTGAGAAAGAGTTTTCTCACAAACTGCACAGAGGAGCCTGCCAGACTCCAAGAGTTGAGGAGATGGAGCTGGAAGTTCCTGGAGACTTAAGCCCTTAAAGTTCACAGCCCAAGAATTGCAGGGAAGAAAGCTGCACACAGAGAAAACCCCAGAGAGCTACAGAAGGCCCCACCAATGTCCAGCAGAATACTGATCAGAATACACACATGAGAAAATGACCTGGGGCTGGGTAAAGAGCTATCCAAAAGGATGAGAGAGTAAAGTGTCTGGTGCTTGCTGGGCCAGGAATAGTGATGGAAAATTCATAATTCATGAGGCAATACGTGGAAAACTCAGGAAAGTCATATTTCATTGATGGGAGATAATTAGCTTCCCGGGAACTGCTCTGCAGCTACCTAACCAATCATAAAATAAAGGCCTGAAAGGAACAAGCTACTACAAATAACTCAACTGATTCCCAGAACAAAGATCCAGAACATTTATGGAAATATGAAAATACCCAACATATGGTAATATAAAATTTACAATGTCTGGCACAAATTCTAAAAACTAACAGGCATGCAAATAAACAAGGAAATATGGTCCACAATAAGGAAAAAAATCAATTAACTAAAAGCACCCCAGAAGTGACACCATGATTATAATTAAAGAAAAAGTACTTCACAACAGCTATTATCATTTTACTTCTTATGTTCTAAGAAACATGAAAATATGTAAAAAGTCCTCAAATTAAACTTCAATGATAAATAAAAATATAAAAATAATACACAAAAAGAAGTGGAGAGATAATACTGAGTTAATATGTAGGAAGACTCAGTATATTTAAGATGTCAATCCGTCCCCCACTGATCTGTGGATTTAATACAATTCCCATAAGGATTCTACTAGTTTTTTTGTAGAAACTGACAAACTGATTCTAAAATTATATGAAAACTTAAAAAGCAGAGACTCTACAAAAAAGCCTTGAAAATAAGGGCAAAGTTGCAGGATTAATGTTTTAAAAGCATATTCTAAAGCTACTGTAATCAAGACCATGTGATATTTTCATAAAAATAGACAACAGATCAATGGGATAGAGTATAGAGTCAAGAAACTGACACATATAAGGACAACTATCTGTCTATCTATCTATTTATTTAGTTATTTATTTATTTATCTTTATGTATTTATTCTTCTCAATTTGTTTGTGTTTTATTGATGCTGATGCTCAGACCTTGAGCTCGTGCTTGCTGCGACTTCTTGGTCTTCAGGTTTTCCTCTTGCTTGTTAAGCTGGCAGCACATGGCACATGTGTCCTTGGGCTGCAGATCAAGGGATTTGTACTCCTTACATTTGTAGAATTTCCTGAGGTTCCCTTTCTGGTTGATGACTGTGAGGACACGGGCACAGATTTGCCAACAACTCGGACCTTGGAGAGCTTGGAAGCCCCGCCACCTGTCACTTGGGGACATGCAGCTGGGACAGCTCCACCTCAGCTCTTCCAGCTGGCGAGGCAGCTTCTCCTTCTTCTTGCTGAGAATGTCTGGAGCCTTAACCTTGGCCATTTCTGCAAAATCTGCCGCTGCCAAAGGAAAGCAGCAGAGGGAAAGGGCCAACTCATTTTTTACGATGGTTCAAAGGCATGATACTGGAGAAAGAATAGTTTTTTCAACAAATTTTCCTAAAATAATTCAATGTCTATATGCCAAAAAAAAAAATTGATACATGCTTTGGACGGTAAACAAATGTGGACTCAAAGGATCATAATCCTGTGCAAAAAGCTAGGAAAAAAATAGACTAAAATCTTGTTACCTTGGGCTTAGCAACAAAAATTTCTTAGATACATCACCGGAAGCATGATCCATTAAAAAATTTGATAAATTGAACATCTTCAAAAATTAAAAAATGTCCCAGCTCTTAAAAAAAATCACAGTTACGAGAAAGAAAAGACAAGTTACTGGCTAGAATACAATATTTGCAAATCTTGTATCAGATAAATTGCATCCAGAATGTCTAAGGGACTCTCAAATTAGATAATAAGAAAACAAGTAACTGACATAAAAAACAGGGGAAAAAATTTGGACTGAAACTTCATGAGAGAAGATACGCAGAAGGCAAACATGTAAGGTATCCAACATCACTAATAATTAGGGAAGTGCAAATTAAAAACAGTATGATTTTAGTGAGAATATGGACGAATTGAAACTCACATACACTCTTGGTTGTAACGTGAAGCAGTACAACCGCTTTGGAAAACAGAACAGTTTCTTTTTACTCAAGACAAAGGAAAGCATGTGCCCATGCAAAGACGTGTACGTAAAAGTCGATAAAAGATTTATTTCTCATAGACAAAAGTAGAAACAACCCATTGTCAATGTCAATCAACAGGTGATGGGTAAACATAAGGTATTATATCTATACCATGTAAGACTACTCAAAAAAATTACTATTGAGATATTCAACAAAACGGATGGATATCAAAATATGCAGAATGAAAGAAGCTAGACAAAAGAGTGCATGCCATATGATTTTATTTATATTAGCATCTATAATATGAAAACCAATCTGTCACTATAGACAGATTTTTAAAAAAGCAGAAAAGAAAGTGTATGATGAATGGTATTCTGGCTCTTAGGGATTTAACCCAAAAGTGACACATATCACTTGTGCTCTCATTTCATTACCAAAGCAAGTTATATGGCCACATCTAATATTAAGGGACCAGAGCATGTAAACCATGTGCCCAGAAGTGAAGAGAAAAAAAAAAATACTTGTCAGTATTATCAACAGTAACACTTTATTAAGTCAGAAGAATACTTTATACTGAATAGCAAAGAAACTTGAACACTAAATTGAACTACTGTATACAGGATAAGAGACATTCTTGTGGTGTAGATAAGAGGATGGTACACTCTCATTTTTTGTCCCTTTGCACCCTTTCACCAAATTTAATTTACTGAAATGTAGTTGATTTTTTCAACTTTGTCTCTAATTCCAGTATGGAGTGTATTATTAAAATAAGAGTGTGTGTTTGTTTTAGCAGTAGACACATATGAACTTAGAATTAATTTTAACCATATTAAAACAATTCTAAGTTAGTGCCATGAACAAGAAAGTTCATGTTGGTGAATATTGGTTTAAATATCTACTCAGAAGCTGCCTTGAGATAATATTCGGATGGCTGTGCAAAGTAAGTTGAGAGTTTCATCAGCAGTATCTTACAGTCAGAGATGACTAAATTTAGAGTCATGCCAGGAGCTGCCTTAGCACAAACTTAACCAACTTCTGTCACGTCATTGTCAGTATGCTGAAATCCACATGTGTATATTTTCTGATTTTAGGTAGAAGTGAGAAGACCTTTTTACTGCTTTATTATTGCATAATGTCCTGGATATATTTGATACCACTTACAGCTCCAATACCCCTGTCACTGCACCTCACTGCTAAATCAATGTCACATGTTACCAGCCGATATAATCCAATGTTATCTTTTTCTAGTCATTCTGAGTTAGTCAGTGTTAAAAGCCAGGCTTAGATTTTTTCTGGATCATCTGTCTTTAGAGATGCACACCACTAACAAGTTTGATTTTAAGAAGTTCCAATGAGTATTGCATTGAAGTACATCTACGTTTGGCATTTTCATTATTTGAGATTATAATCTTGTCTGTGGGTTCTTGAGTACAGTCTAGCCTCCAACAGAGGAGTTCAAAGCTTCCAAAATGGTGTGGTTTGATAATGTCCAGTTTACTCATGCTTACCTTAGTGCTAGAATTATATAATTAAATTATTAATTATTGGAACTGGAAAGTACCTTAAAAGAAACAAACAGAAACAAACCATATGGAGAATATGCAGAGATTAGGCATTGTGTTTATGTGCTTTTACAGTCCAGTTGAATAGGTCTAATAATCTTTTTACACTTGGAAAAACTGGGTTTAGTAAGAAGCAAAGGTAGGATTAGAATTTAGGTTTTCAGCCTTCTGGGTTTTGTATAACCCCATTTTAGAAAGATACTCTCTTAGAGAGTAAGCACAATCATGCATTTAACTCCTGTTAAATACGAGAAAGCCAGGGCAGAGAAATTAAGTAATTTTACAAAGCTTCCATAAATTCATAGTAACAAGGCAAAGCTGTCTCTTTGCATTCCAGGTAAATATGTCCTAGAATCAAATCAGTACCCCAGCTAGTGTATTCTTTTAAAAGTTATCCCTCAATTAATTCAATATTTGACCCACACTTAACATTAATTAAGCATCTACCACCTGTGAGGCTCTAATTTTTTATTGAAATACATTTGACATATAACATTGTGTAAATTTAAGGTGTACAACATATTAATTTGATACATTTATATGTTGTAATATGATTGCCATTGTAGCAATAATTAGCATGTCTATCATGTCACGTAATTATTTATTTTTAGTGGTTGGAATAATTATGATCTAGTCTCTTAACAAGCTTGATGATTATAATTCAATATTATTGTCTGTAGTCACCAAACTGCATTAGATCTCCAGGACTCAGTTACTACTCATTGTAAATTTGTTGACATTACATCTTTTAAAATGAGAGTCTCTGTGTACCTTGAGTTTACAATTTAATTAAGGAGGGTACTGAGTAAAAGCAAATTAAATATCATTTCAGGTAGTTGTAAATGGTATGAAGAGAAACAAAGTTGGGTAAATGAATAGACATATTATTTTAAATAGGAGAGGGACTTTCTGAAGGGGGAACATTTTTTTCCTAGCAAATAATATGTACAATACATAATACTTATCTTTATATCCAGCACCAGTATATTTTATATTTCTATTGTGTTTTAAACATTTTTGGAATTTTTTTTATAATCTAATAAGAGTATCTAATCTCTAGGTTGTCAAATAGAACACAGAATACATTTAATAAACAGGAAATACCATATAGAGTTTGAAAATCAACAATAATGGTAACTATACTAAATATGATTATTGTTCTCCCTTTTGAGCACTTATAAAGGGCTTAGCACTTTTCGAATAACATGTGCAAATGTATTCTTCTCACAATAATGACAGAAATCTTCCTCACTTATGACAGGGTTATGTCCTGAGAAGCTCATCGTAAGCTGAAAATACAGGAAGTCAAAAATGCATTTAATATACTCATCTGCGGAACATCAGTAGCTTAGCCTAGACCACCTTAAACTCTCTCAGAACACGTACATTAACCTACAAATTAGGCAAAATCATCTAACGCAAAGCCTATTTTGCAATTAAGTATTACGTATCTCATGTAATGTATTGAACGCTGCACTGAGAATGAAAATACAGAATAGCTGTATGGGTACAGAATGGTTGTACATGTATTGATTATTTACCCTCACGATCACACGGCTGACTGGGAGCCGAGGCTCACTGCCGTTGACCAGCATCATGAGAGAGGGTCATACTCATGCTGCTAGCCCACGGGAAGACCAAGATCAAAATCCCAAGTACAATTTTACAGTTAAAACAACAAAATTACATTTTCAGATATTCAAGTACATGATTTTCAGCCTTCTTCCGTAAGACAGATTTATCTGTACCAAAAACAAACAAAAAAACATTTCTCACTTCATTTTTTACCCCAAAGATACAGACGTAGTGAAGAGAAGGGCCGTATGCACCCCAATGTTCATAGCAGCATTGTCCACAATAGCTAAACTCTGGAAGGAGCCGAGATGCCCTTCAACAGATGACTGGATTAAGAAGATGTGGTCCATATAGCCAATGGAATATTACTCAGCCATCAGAAAGAACAAGTTCTCAACATTTGCTGCAACATGGACGGGACTGGAGGAGATTATGCTAAGTGAAATAAGTCAAGCAGAGAAAGACAATGCTGCAACATGGACGGGACTGGAGGAGATTATGCTAAGTGAAATAAGTCAAGCAGAGAAAGACAATTATCATATGATTTCACTCATTTATGGAACATAAGAAATAGCAGGAAGATCGGTAGGAGAAGGAAGGGAAGAAGGAAGGGGGGGTAAACAGAAGGGGGAATGAACCATGAGAGACTATGGACCCTGGGAAACAAACAGAGGGCTTCAGAGGAGAGGGTGGGGGATTGGGATAGACCAGTGATGGGTATTAAGGAGGGCACGTATTGCATGATGCACTGGGTATTATATGCAAATAATGAATCATGGAGCATTGCATCAAAAACTGGGGATGTACTGTATGGTGACTAATATAACAAAATAAATATTATTTAAAATAAATAAATAAAATTTAAAAAACCAAAAACTTCATTCTTAATACTCCAAGACTAAGCCCCAATCTTCCCCAGGCAGGAATTCAACAATAAAGCCAAATTATGGTTGACTGGCATGATTGCTTCATTCCTATACATTATGTGTACTTTGTGAGTGAGTGTGTGTGTATATGTGTGTGATAAATAATAAAAAAAAAGGCGAAGTTATTTTTTGTTTGTTTGCTTGGTTGTTTTGTGAGGCCACCTTTATAGCTGCATCACTGAACAACATGGACAGGATTCATCTCAATGCTCTGGGAAGTACAAAAAAAGAAAACAAATGTTCTAGAAATAATGTTTTTTTTTAAATTTATTTAAGAAACACTTATTTTCCATCTCCAAAAAATAATGTAAACCTTTTGAACAGGATAGAAGAGGATAGAAGTCCACCTGAAGTTATTAGAAATTTTCTGACATAATTTATATTCATCAAGCCCTGGTAAAGACTTGTGCCTAAATTTAGAGAACTGCAGTTAGAATTGACTGTTGAAATGAAGAAGAGCTCAGAACACTAGGAGAGTTATCAAATATAGGGGCAGTTTCTTCTTCTTTAACCTAAGCAGTGAGGACTAAAGTAATGACAAATTTACATTCTAAGTTCTGTTTCTTAATTATTAAAATAATTGTGTGAAATGCCTCAAATGTAAGTACAAGATACTAGATTTTAAATATTACAAATGGTGCCAAATTTCATCATTTCATTTTCTCTGTTTGGTTGTATCTAACACTGTGTCCTAACTCTCAGCAGGGATGATTTTTGACTAGATAGAAAGAAAAGATAACCCAAGAAGGACAAAACACGGGAGTAAGTTATTAGGATAGGTTTTTCAAATATTCAAGAACAACAAAAAGCACCTAGCCTGCATAGTTTACACATCCATCTGTCTTGAGGCAACAGGTTTGAATGGAAGATTTCTCGAAACCCATTTGAGCTATTTGATTCCATTCACCAAGTGATGGCATGAAACAGCACCATCTCCATTCACTTCTGTAATACAATTTAATGATATAATGCTCAGCCCATCTTCAAGCCAAGCTTTCTAAATACCTTTCTTGCTTTTTTGTCTTTTTTCTAGATACTTTTACCATGTCTCTAAATGTATTGTTGTTTCTCTGAGTTTGCTCTGTTTTTAGTCTATTGTGTCTACATTAGATTCCAGGTAAAGTTATTTGCTAACAGGCAAACACTAAACTCAATTTTCTTAATCTTTGGGTTGTTCTAACAATCTGCCCTTCTTAAATTTCTGACTGAATATTAGATCACATATATGCTAATGACTGACATCATTAAATATGGTAGTGATGGGTCTGCTTCTCTTATCTTCTTTCCAACAGAACACCTGCTACATTTTTAAATACTGAAATAGAGAAGTTCTGAGTAATTTTCAACTCATATCCATCTTTTTCTCAGCACATCTAAGTAGCTGCTAAATATTAGAATTTCTGCTTAATTTAACTTCCCTTGCCTTCCCTTCTTCTCAAGACCTAGCACATGGGCTAGATATGTCATCTTACACAGTTAAAATCGTGTACTCCTTTTGCAAAAGATTCTTTGATCCTAGTACATGGTAGCATTTTGCAATTTCTGTGTGTGTGTGTGTGTGTGTGTGTGTGTGTGTGTGTGTGTGTCTGTTCTTTGCTAATCTGTTCTCCTTAACGTGGTCTGGTTGGTAATGCAGAATATACTGTCCACATTATATCCCAGAATCTTACTCTTGTGTTATAAGTTTGCTAACACTGAACTATGTCTTATTTCCATTATTTAACAGTCTATTCAGCTCCATGGTCATCACATATAACTATTCATCTTCTTTTTTAAACAGACTTTTTAAAAAAAGATTTTATTCATCTATTTTTTAGAGAGACAGAGAGTGCTTGCATGCAAGTGAGCAGGGGGAGGGGGAGAGGGAGAGACAGAATCTCAAGCAGACTTTGCTCAGTGTGGAGCCTCATGTGGGGCTGGATCTCAAGGCCCTGAGATCATGACCTGAACCAAAATCAAGAGTCAGATATTAATGGACTGAGCCACCCCGGCGCCCCTTTACTTATTCATCTTAAGTAATGATAATCATAGAGAAAAAGCCCTATTCAAAATTGTCTTAAAATTTTATACACTATAGTGTTATTACATAATACTATCTTTGTTTTGTAAAATAACCTAAGGTTAAGTGGACTTTGTAGGGAAAAAACTGATTTGTCTTTCTGGTTTCTTCTTTCCTTCCCTTACTTCCTCCCTTCCTTTCCCATTTGAATGTAAAAATGAATCATAGAAAGCTCATACTGGAATTCCATTATTTGGGGAAAAAGATTACAGTGTTTCCACATGGATCTGTGTAAAATATATCTTTCAGTATTTTAATGTGATCAGAGAAATATCTCAAGACCCCATGGATGAGGCTATTCGTGCACATCTGTACGTATGTGTGTGCATATAGAACCATTTTGAATTTATTTTCCTTTATTATCAATAGCTAGGACTTAGACTACATACATATGTCTTTTTCATAGGAATCATCATTTCCTCTTTTGTATGAGATTCTTTCATTATAGTTCACAGTACCCTTCCCACCCCATTAATTTACCTTTTATTGCTTTCACTTTATCAATTCAAGTTTACCACTCTGAAGTATATACTACTTCAAACTTAACAGTTGGAAAAGGCAAAATGACTAACAATTCAGTTTCCTTTCAAGTCAAAATTGTTTGATACTTTCAAATAATTATAATTTTTGAAAATAGTTATTTTTATGTATATTTACCTAATTATTATGTAGACGTAGCCACTTATGTATAGGGCAGACATCTATATAGAAACTGTATTCTACGTATTGAAAGGCCATTACCAGGCTTTGCTCTACTGAAATGTGGCACAATTTAGTAAATATCATCTTAGAAATGCTGAACGTTTGCTTCCAGATACACAGAAGAAAAACATTTTTTATTTCCATTTAAATTTCCTTATTTGTCACCTTTAGTAACTAGTCATCTATTGTCAGCAAGTTTAAAAGTAAGTATC
Organism: Ailuropoda melanoleuca; assembly: GCF_002007445.2. Lineage (NCBI taxonomy): Eukaryota > Metazoa > Chordata > Mammalia > Carnivora > Ursidae > Ailuropoda > Ailuropoda melanoleuca. The sequence goes on from NC_048227.1 coordinate 53,789,671, forward strand.
ATTAATCAATTAATATGATAAAAATAATAAATTAATTAATATGATAAAAATAGAATACCTATTGACCGACTCCTTATGCAATGCCAGAATTCTATTTTTTTATCTTTGGTAATTCATACTATCATCTATTAGACTAAGAATTTATTGATACTCAAGTTTATAATATTTTATACAATCCACGTAACTTAAAGTTTGCTGGAAGGCTTGAAATAAATGTGAGCCATGAGTTCACATGAAATGGCTTTATTATACAACATATGACATATGTCAATTCAATATATTTCACATTCAAGAAGATTAATATGTGTGGGGTTTTCTAGGTTGTTGACATTTCAAATAAATATTAAAAAGCACAGAAACTTAAAAAAATTATTTTCTATGCTGACTTTCTAGGACAAAGATATTGTTGTCTCATTCTGGTTTAACTATTGCGGTAGAATCCAGATCCCGCAATCAGCCTTATCAACTTGATCTGTTATCACTTGTCCATATTTCACTTTATGCTTCATCCACACTAAACCCAAGGTCATTTAAAATATGCTTTATTTATGTCTCTTTCTTACACATGCTATCCTTAGTTTCTAAAACTTTTATTTTCTTCTCTTCTTTATCACCTGTCAAGTTTCTACTTTTTCAAGTCCTGGGTCAAGTGTTCCTTTCTATATGCACCTCATCCATCCTGACAGAGTTATGTTCTCATTTATTACTCGGTAATTTGTATACATCCCAATCACACCCCTTCTCACAAATTTAGACTTTGTTGTATATAAAACTATTCCCAGGTAGACTGTAAACTCCATCAAAGCAATGACTATAATTTAAGCATATTTATAGCATTATCACTTGGCAAAGTGCCAGACAGATTATTATGTTTCATCTGTCACCAGTATCATTCAGCGCAGGTGACGCAAAACTGCACATTATAAGACCTCTGCATTAGGGAGGGCACGTGATGTGATGAGCACTGGGTGTTATACACAACTAATGAATCAATGAACACTACATCAGAAACTAATGATGTACTCTATGCTGGCTATTGAATTTAAATTTAAAAAATTAAAGTAATGAAAAATAAAACAAACAAACAAAATAAGACCTCTACAACCCCAAGCTTCATGTATTGAGGGAGAAGCCTCTAGAACAGATAAAACTTCAGGTGGTTTTCTTTAGGTTCTCCATTCTCCACTCTAACTGAACATTAGTTTTAACCAGGAAACTCTGAAAAAAATGCACCAATGCTCAGGCTTTACCCAGACCAATAAAATACTAAATGTAGAGTCTAGCCCTAGGGAATATTAACATCTTGAGCAGGACTCAGAGCCAATAGACACCAAATTGCTGCAGCATGTGAAACCACACATATGTGGACATATTTGTCTCTGGAAGCTGCTCTACACTGGGTTGGCCCTAAAAGGATTGTCAAGGAGGGAAAACTTTTCCTCCATCACCTTGACTTCAATTGGGGGCTTGTGAATTAAAGTTACAAAGGTCAAATTAACCTGAGAACAAAAGGTTTATTCGTATGCATATGAAAGCTAACTACAGAAGTAGGTAGCTCACTAAATGGTTAAAAGTTAGAGACTTAATATATGAAATTAGTAGGAAAAAGGGAGAAGATTGAAAGGCTTCTATGAGAAAAACAAATGTCTTTAGGAAAGACAAAAGGATTTTCAGAAGCATAAACCGGAGATAAAGAGTTTGTGATGTCCGTTTATGTAGGTGAGAGTGGTCTCCTTCATGGCCAAGAAAGCCCCCTGAGAGAGGATTTTTGTTTGGTTTACTCTCAGTCTCTTTCCTGGGAGAAGACCTGCTCCAAAGAGGGAATTTTTGACAGCCTCATTTCCCAGAAGTTGCTGCTTTTAGTCAGATTAGGGAAGATCCAAGAAGGCTTCTTTCTTATATCTGTTGAATTTCAAATGTCTTCAGCTTAAAGTAATTTTCACATCAACCATGAGGCTCCAAGTAAGTTCCCCCCAAAAATGAAATCTCATGCTAAAGTGAAATAACATGAGACTACACACTGTTTACCAATATTTCCCAGGCCAAATAAGAGGGGATAGAGATAAAACATTGTTGCAAGGTTTGTGTTCAACATCTACAAGTGCCTAACAAAATCTCCGCAAGACTATCAAGACCACTGAAATCATGTTACAGAGATTATGTCATCTAAATCCAGTATACCTCTCATTTGTTTGCCTAATTGTTGTCACAACGCCTACTTTCCCAACCCACTTATCCTCAAGAAACTATTTTCCCAAAATGCTCTGCGTATCTTGGGACCATGACACAAGCCATTCTGATTTCCCAAATCCTTCTACCACATTGATTTCCTGAAATAATTTATTTATGCTTGAATCTGAAATTGGATTGCCTTTTGATATGTCTGCAAACTACATAAGAGCAGATAACTTCTCTGGTTTACCTACTATTTTATTTATTTTATTTTTTATTTTTTAAGTAGGTTCTATGCCATATGGAGCTCAATGTGGGGCCTGAACTCATGACCCTGAGATCAAGACCTGAGGTGAGATCAAGAGTCCTTCGCTCAACTGACTGAGCTACCCAGTGCCCTGCCTACAATTTTAAATCAGGTCATGTAAAAGCACTCTTTGCTCTTAGTAAGCAAGTTTTGAATGAATGAAGCCATGTTAAATAACAAAGTTTTTTTAATGTGTAAATATTTACAAAGTAGGATCGTAATTGTAATCATTACAGCAAGCATATCAGAGCATAAAAACCCAAATAGGCTTTGTCCCATTTCAGTACTGACTTTTTCTATTTATGAGACCTTGGGAAAAATAATTTGGTCTTTCCCTGTGTCAATGTCTTTATTTGTAAAGAACAAAATAGTACTATTACTCAGTGTTATTGTGAAGATTTAATAGGTTAATGAATGTAAAGAAAAAGATAGTGTCAGCACATTATGCTCAATAAATGTTTACTATTATTGAGAAAAGAGACTTTTTTGGCATCTTTGTCAAAGTTTCATTAGCAATTTTCTGCCTTTCACCATGAAATTCTGCACACTGTACTGAAATAATCTATTTAAGACTCAACATCCAAAAAATAAATAATCCAGTTAAAAAATGGGCAGAAGACATGAACAGACATTTTTCCGAAGAAGACATACAGATGACTAACAGACACATAAAAAGATGCTCAATATCACTCATCATCAGGGAAATACAAATCAAAACTACAATGAGATAGCACCTCATACCTGTCAGAACGGCTAAGACCAAGATCACAGGAAACAACAGACATTGGCGAGGATGCAGAGAAAGGGGAACCCTCTTAACGCTGTTGATGGGAATGCAAGCTGGTGAAGCCACTCTGGAAAAGAGTATGGAAATTCCTCAAAAAGTTAAAAATAGAGCTACCCTATGACTCAGCAATTGTACTACTAGGTATTTACCCAAAGGATACAAAAGTACAGATTTGAAGCAGCACATGCACCTTGATGTTTATAGCAGCATTATCAGCAATAGCCAAATTACAGAAAGAGCCCAAATGTCCATCAATGAATGGATAAAGATGTGGTGTATCTATATCTATATCCATATCCATATCTACATCTATATCTATAAGGATGGAATATTACTCAACCATAAAAAGAATGAAATCTTGCTATTTTCAATGATGTGGATGGACCTAGTGTGTATTATGCTAATCGAAATAAGTCAGTCAGAGAAAGGTAAACACTATATGATTTCACTCATATGTGGAATTTAAGAAACAAAACAGTTGAACATGGGAGAAAAAAAGGAAGGCAAACCATAAAACAGACTCTTAACTATAGAGAACAAACTGAAGGTAGCTGGAGGAAAGGTGGGCAGGGGGATGGGTTAAATGAGCAATGGGTATTAAGGAGGGCATTTGTAATGAGCACTGGGTGTTATATGTAAGTGATGAATCACTAAATTCTCCCCCTGAAACTAATATTATACTATATGTTAACTAAATAAAATTTAAATAAAAATTTGAAACAAAATAAATAAAAAGACAATCTTTAATCTATGACAATAAAATATTTTCCATACTTAAAATTAAGCTATGGTATATACTTCAATTCAGAACTATATGATAACATATTAATTACAATATCAGGCCCAGGCAGGGCACCTGGGTGCCTCCGTCAATTAAGTGTCTGACTCTTGATTTCAGTTCAGGTTGTGATCTCAGGGTTGTGAGACTGAGCTCCATGTTGGGCACTGTGCTGAGCATGGAGCCTGCTTAAGATTTTCTTTCTCCCTCTCTTGCCCCTCCCGTGTTTGCTGCTCTTACTCTCACTCTCTCAAAAAGGAAAAAGAAAGAAATCAGGCCTTGAAGAACCCCCTCCTATTTTAGCCCAGGCCATTATTGTAACTTGAAAGTCTCAGTGAAATTAGTCAATAAAAGCTCAGAAATTCTGTCTAACCCCTTACTTTAATCCATTTCCCAAAATGTGAACAGCAGGAGGAAATGAAATTTAGAAAATTAGAATTATTTTACTAAAATATAAAAGGTTCTAGGCTATTTTTCACAAGAGTCTGGAATAAAAATATCTATTCATATTGTCAGAAAATATTCCAGGCTTTCTGGTTTAAAACCAATAAATGCTACATAAATAACGGTTTCAGATTTTCCGGAACGCAATCCACTATAGCACATATTCTTGGAGAATGCTAAGGATATCCTCTAGCTAGAAAACCACTGGTTTACATGTCCCGAATCAAATTCCCATCCTACCTCTCCGCCCACATTGTCATTTTAGTCTTTGATCCTTGATGATAATAGGTTAGTAGAATACGGAAATAGTTTGTCTTTCTTCAAAAGGACTTTGTAGCTCTTATTGTATGGATATACTGCAGGTGGTAATTTAAAATAAGATAGAGTAATCTATTATTAAGAGTCATTAAGCAAAATAATAATTGCACATAGGATCTCCCAAATTCACACAGTAATAATAAATCGTGGGACTTCCTTGCATTTCGTTTGCACAATTCTTAACTAGGGAAAAATTAAATCCCTTTCTATAGGCAAACTACTTCCCAAGAACAATTACAGAGCTGAAACTGTCACTGAATTCTGCTTTCCTCAGGAATTCAAAATAAAGGTTCATAAAGCACTTGGTACCTCTCAATCTGTTATTTAGTATGAGATTTAAAGCTGTCACTGATGTCACATTATTAGGGTGGACGGCTTGATGTCATGTCGACACCAAACTCCATCTAAAAGCTTCCAAAAATGCGCAGGGTGTCTTGTTCTGACTTTTACAACCTTTGATACAATCACCTGAAGTGGTCTTTTAACAAGCAGAAACCAGTGATTTTAGTAAGCTCCACAATGCGAGAGAATCAGGGTAGGAACATTCGTATTCTGATGTTTTGTATCAGAAAATGCACAAGGTAGTAGTAATGAGATGAGTGGGGCATATGGCAATGCTCTAAGTGAGAGTCTGGGCTCCAACTGGAGAAAAGGGACAGAGAAAAGAAAAATAAATAGTTAAAAAGGGGACCAGGAGACCTTTTTGTGATTGGGAATGGGAAGGAGAAATACAGAGCAACTACAAAACCTCTTGTTTGTAGGCTGGATAGATGGACATGGTATTAATCCTCATATACTGATGGGCTAGGGTTTTAAAAAGAAAAGCCTAGAATCACTGCATCAATTCGAGAAGGTGTACAACAGTTGTCCTGATCTGGCTCCACCCTATCCATTATAAGCAAATGTGGTTTCTCTCAACCTCAATTTGCTTTGCCCTCTTTTCCTCTGGCTCTGGGGCATATAATTCCAACCAGTTTTTTCTCTAATCAGAATGGTGAGACCAGAAATTTTATTTACACATTTGGCTCAAGGCTCTCAAGTCCAGGAAAAAGTGTGACCTGACCTAGCTTACTGATATATTTCATTATCGTGTTGACATGCAGGCCTCTCCTTCATTGTGAAGTAAAAACAGAACAAAATAAAATAAATAAAAACGTCCAGTGCCATAATTTGAGAGTCAGTGAACTGGAGATAAATCAGAACAGTTTCCAAACTGTCTATGGTGAGGGACCAGTTTTTTATTTTGATCAAATATCTAATGTGATGCAAACTCGTATTTATAAAAAAATACAATAAAAAGTGAATTACTAAAAAAAATTAAAATACCCAATTTTATATCACTATTACATTTAATTGACATAATATTAGTCTGCAAAATGTTTTAAAGGTTTCTAAATACTTTTGACTGCTGCCCTTTCTTACAATGCATGGTGGCAAAGAGTTCATAGACGTTTTCTGGCCTGCCAAACACAGTTTGGGTAGCCCTGGATCACAGACACTGAATCCAAAAGGAAACATGTAGATGAGCAGTACTGAGGACAGAAAGAGATACGACTGGGAAAGGACACGGAATGTTGTAACAGCTCTGAATCACAGCTGGGATAAGAAAATAAAACTGTAATGTCATTATTTTTAAAAACCTTTTACTAGCTAGACCTCACAAACTGGAGAGGGGGGAGCTGATACAGCTGGAGTTGAGAGAGTGTCTATTTTTGACTGTGTGGGGAAAAAAAGGTATTTTGGAGAATAGGGATAGGAGAAGTTGAAAGACAGGAGTAGGACTTCTGAATCTAAGATTAGAAGTTTGAATTTCCTGTCATACTTTTAGATCTTCATTACAGAAAATTTTTAGAATGATGCTATGCAGAGTTTCCTAAAATACCAGCTTGCATTCTTACATAAATGATCACCTGCTCCTCTTTTCAGCTTACATTTTTTCCCATAGCTGCTAGAAAGTTGTCCAACAGCACATACATTCCTGGTCCTCCACGGAAAGAGTAGACCCTTTCTCAGATGCAAATATTTACAAAAGTAATGACACAGTGCGGCAGGATATTTTTATTTCTAAATCCACTTCATGGAGGAAAGATGACCTCATATAAGATTATTGATTGACACTCACTAATCTAGTATTAACAATGCTAGAGCTGAGAAGTTTTTGACATTTCCACCCCCATTTGGGGAAAACTGTCTTCAGTATTTTTTTAAATGACAAGTAAAATTTAATATTGAATTGCAAAGAATTTGAATTCTTGACAGATTTAATAATTTTGACAGCACCTAATTCAAATGGAGTTTCACAGATCTCTAAGGACCACAAAATAAAGAAGCTTAAATTATTCAAATGGAAGAAGATCTGAAAATAGAATAAGTGACATTTATCTGACTTGCCAACCTTTGAAGCCTACCCATGGTCACTAAAGGACCTCTCAGAGAAGTTTCTCTTTTCAAACCATTACGACACGTAGGTGTCCCCTGCAAGAAGTGTCATCTATCAAAGTGACAGATCAAAGGGCAGCACATATAATAGATATTTTAAACTAATGATTCCAAGAATTTCACCGGAAAGTGTAGAGAAACTGATCGATTTAGTTTAGTGTTAGAACAACAACAACAACAACAACAACAACAACAAATTTAACCCTAAAGTTTTGGTGTGGGCTTATTTTATGTAACCATGTATACATAATCCTATATACCCACAGTGAAGAGAATGTATATATAAAAAGAAATGAATTTTCTAGATTTAGATAAAAAATAAAGTACTAGTGTTCAGTGTTTTACTTGAAGAGGGTAATTACTCCAGAAAATTATGGAAGTCAAGGTAAAAACAGTAATAGCACTAATAGTTGGAGTAACAAAAATAAATGCTCCTGGCATATTTACCAAGTGAAAGGCACCATATTGAAAGCTTTACATGTATTATCAGGTAGGTACTATTACTATCTTTTATTTTATTTGAGATATAATTGACCTATAATACTGTGTAAGTTTAAGATGTACAAAAGGTTGGTTTGATACACATACATTGCAATACGATTGCCATATTAGTATTAGCTAATGCCTCCGTCACATTACATAATTATCATTTATTTTGGAAGTGTGAACATTTACGGATCAGTCCCTTAAGCAACTTTTAAAGTATGTAATACAGTACCGTTAACTATAATCCCAATGCTGTACATTAGATCCCCAGAACTTGTTCACCTTCTAACTGGAAGTTTGTACACTTTGACCAAAATCTCCCCATTTTCCCCACCTCCCAGCCCCTGTTGCAGTATTGGTGGGAATGTGAACTGATGCAGCCATGAGGAAAACAGTATGGAGGTTCCTCAAAAAGTTAAAGATAGATCCAGTAATTGTTCTACTGGGTATTTACTGAAAAAAATACAAAACACTCATTCAAAGAGATAAATGTACCCCAATGTTTACAGTAGCATTATTTACAGTAGCCAAGTTATGGAAGTAGCCCGAAGGTCCATCGATAGGTGAGTGGATAAAGAAGATGTGTGTGTGTGTGTGTGTGTGTGTGTGTGTGTATGCAATGGAATATTACTCAGCCATAAAAAGAATGAAATCTTGCCATTTGCAAGGACCTGGATGGAGCTATAGAATATAATGCTAAGTGAAATAAGCCAGTCAGAGAAAGATAAACACCTATTATTTCACTCATATGTGGAATTTAAGAAACAAAACAAATGAGCAAATGAAAGAAAGAAAGAGACAAGCCCAGAAACAGACTCTCAACAACGGAGAACAAACTTGATTACTAGAGGGGTGGTGGGTGGGGGGAAAGGTGAACGATGATGGAGATTAAGGAGAGCACTTGTTATAATGAGCACTGGGTGATGGATGGAACTGCTGAATCTCCATATTGCACACCTGAAACTAATACAGCACTACATGTTAATGATACTGGAATTAAAATTTTTAAAAAAACTTTCAAAAAGGAGATTTGATAACATTTTCATAAACAAATGTTATATATTCTAAATGTTTCATCTGAATGTGAGTCTCAGAATTACTTAAGCCTTTCCTTAAGACTTTTGAGCATATCAATAATTTCATGACTTTCTGAATAATTGGTTCTTAAGTGCTGTGTAACAGAAATGACATCAATCTGGAAGTCAAATATGAGTGTTTATCTATTCATAAACAAAGAAAATTGAAATAGTATCCATTCTGCCACACAAAAGTCATTCTAAAATCTTTGAAAAGTTTGAGGAAGAAGGGAAAAGAAGGAATGGGTATTATTTTAACAAATATTATTCTGGGAGAAGGGGAAGTATGTATCAGAGGAACTCCATGAAGATTTTGTCCTAAGTTCCATTATTACGAATTGTACATGATTCCCAGTCAAATGGAGACCACTATAAGCTTGTGAGTTATGTATTTTGCTAAGTAAGGGTTCTAAAAAGCAAACACACAAATAAATGCACACACATACACTCACGTTCTTTCATGTCATTAACTGAAGCATATTTTTAAGACCAAGCATATAAAAAGGATATAATTTCAAATCAAAGCATGTATCATTCAGTATACAAATCCATTTGACTCCTAAGTTATGACAATGACATCAGAATGCCAGAGAGAGGGCTTCCTTAAAATAATTCCATAACAATTTTTTTATATGACCTCATCTCCAAAGATTGGATCAAGAGTGTCTGGGTAACGAAGGACATCTGGCATTTGGCTTTATGAAAAAATTTCTGCAGTGAGCTTATTCTTTTCATTTTGACAAGAGTTTGGTTAAGCATTATTACTATTAGCAAGCAGTTTCTGATTGCTGAAATAATAGATTCCAAGACAAATATGATTTATAAACTGTTGACTTAAATAAGTCATTAGACCCTAAGATGCAGGTTTGCAATAATATAAAATAAAATAAAACTTTAGAAATAAAAGGACTGTAAGTATATCACAGTGAACTCATTTTTTTCATGATTTAACAAAGTTCTGCTTCCATATTCAGTTGTTTTTAAAATATACTAGATATTCTTCTTTTAGGTCTGTTACAATTACTCCTGCCCTGTAAAATACATCAGTATCATCTGGGAAAATTGTACTTCCATTAATGATAGGAGGTTTTCCTTCCCTTGAAATATAATTTTTACATGATGCACAATACTTTACAAATAAAGAGCTTTCTCTGTGTGGTCTTTATGTTACCCACAATTTGTCCTGTCACATTAAGAAAAAGACTATTCATAATATTAATAAATCATACTGAGATAGTGATGAACTAATGGAATGAGAATTAAAACTGCATCTAAAAAATGTCTTAAATAATAGGAGAATCAACAGAAATCAATCCTTTCTCTCAACTTAATAGTAGTGTCCACTTCTCAATTTTTCACTTTCTTGTAATGCTAGAAAATAAGAATTTGGGATTTAATCATATGCTAGATACCAAATAACATTCCTCATATAATGTCCCAATGGGAAAAGATTTTGAATAAGGAACATCAAATAGAAAGGAAAAGAATTCATGCTGGAAATTTAGAAAGAGGAAACTAAGACATTTACTATGCTTTCAAAGAGAAGAAAAAAAATGAATTTTTAATTTTGCATTTGGTATTACTTGAGCTTTTGCCATTTTAAATTTTCATTGTAACATCTCAAGAATATACCTATCATTTGTCACAAATTGTTGTGCTACTTTAATTTACCACCTACATATTTTAATACATACTTAAGAAGTACTGTGTTCACTGTTGGATATCAACACACACATTATTTGTTCGATTATGCCTCGGACAAAATCAAGAGCTGAAAAGTAAAGCCAAGGAACACGAGATAAGAATTCAATCCAGGGGCTTCCTATGTAAGTTTTTTCACTAAAGACTGCAATTTAATTCTGAAAGATAATGAATTCTGCACTCTTGAAAATCATATGATTTTATAGGTTAATGTAGATGTCTCATTAAGTGAAAAATGTTGCCCTTTACTTTAACTCATTCCTCCTATACCTCTGATCAGATTCAATTTTCCGCCTAGAATCTTAATGAAGTTAATGCATCCATCCACTCACTTTCTTAATTCCTTCCTTATAAAACATTTCTGAGGGTGATGAAAATGGAGAGTTCACCTTTTGACGATACACTAAAGTGAAAGCATTGTATGTATGATGGACAGGAAACTTGAATTAATTTACAATAATAGCTAATTAAGTCTTCGGTTTCGCCTGGCACAACCTAAAATTAATCATTGATAGCAAATGCTAGACACTGTTCCATTTTCCAGATAGGTTTTTATTTCAGAACACTGTGGAACTGTTCATAAAAGTATCAACTATTTTACCTCATGTTATTTTTGCTAGTTTCCACACAAACTCAATGATTTGGTTTGACTCTTTGTTGTTTTTCATAAATATTTATGTATAATATCATTTTCCTTGTAAACAGGATGTTTCCTGCCCAAAGGGAGGAAAAACAATTTGTGTGTTAATTTTATCTCACTGGTTTTGTTCAGCTTCAGTAGCTGTGTATATAAAAGAAGAGATTAGATAAAGGGGAATACAAGCAAACCCTGTTGCTAAGGTAAAGAATTTTAATTAGCATGATGATAATTTTGCAGCAATTCAGGTATATTCCACCCCCTTGCTCATAGTACAAACCAGCTGCTAAACAGTTCCTGTCAGTAGTCCTTCAATATTTATTTTGTTTAGATTTTGCTGCCCCCTACAGAATAACCAAAAGCATTCATGAGTTTGGAGTGTACCTTGAACTTCAGGATGAATGCCTTCCCTCTTTCCTTGAGATTCTGATATTAGATAAATTTTACATGGTAATTATCACTACCATTGATATATTTTGTCATACTTGGGACAATCTTTAGTTTTAAGAGGAGCTTAAAATTAAAATAATAAATAAGTATTCCTTCCAATAATTCTTCCAGTCCTTTCTACATTAAAGAAAAAAAGTGAAGTCTTTTAAGGGAAAGATGAGTGACATTTACAATTTTTAAATAGAAACTTCCATGTATAATTATAAAGCATTTTGTCTTTGTTTTCCTATTTGATGACCTTTTATTGCCCTTAGTGTCTAAGGGACACAAATAGGCCATGAGACTTCAAAAATTCCAAATCTATATCAAGAAATGTTAAAGATTTGCTACCAAAAAATATAAAATGCTTCTTTCATTGAAAATCATATTATTGATTTATCAAACTTCTTTTTTTCTGGGTCTTCAAATAAAAAAAATAATGTCAATTTGTTTTTAAACAGTTTACCCAAAGTAGAAAAATTTAGGTTAACCACTAATTGATAATTCAGTGTGTTCTATCTCCAAATAATTGTTACCTAAAAATGTGTAACACACACGGTAATAACTAATTTATTCTACGTATTTTCATTGGTTTATTCTCCTTGCTGGAATAACACTGTTATGAAGATATAAAAGAGGTTAATCATCAAAGGTGTTATTAAGTATTCAAAAATGAAATAATCAGCACCTCCAAATGGTGACTACTAATAGTTAAACACTAGGCGAACAGTCCTCCTTCGGTGCAAGCATATTCTCAGCATTATTACCTCATATCATCTTCAACTATAACAAATCCTTCATGTGCTACAGGGAAAAAAAAAATCTTTGTTATGTTAAAAACAAATGGAATGTTTTATTAATGGTAAACATTTAATATTTTCCTTTTTATAAAATTAAGATTTTGAAACAAAATTATAAAGTGTTCATGAGCTAGTTGAGATAATTGCTATTTTCTAATTATAGAAGGTTACATGTCCTGTATTTAAATATAAAGCCAAAGTCTAATGTGTGAAAGTGCTTTAAAAAAAAAAAAAAGTAGACATGTAAAAAGGATCCAGAGCCCAATGCAAGTGATTTCACTCTACTTTTTTTTTTTTCAGCTCCCGTCTAAGAAATAGATTTGTTTATTTAAGGATAAACACATCCAATGTTCACCTAAATGGCCTTTTTAATCTCCAATGTACATCAAGACTTTGCATGTTTACTGCCTTACAAAACATCCTTTTAGCTCTTAATATAGGGTTATCACTGCTAAAAGCCTGTGAAGCAAATTACCACTCTCTGTCTTAATTTTAAATGACATTTCTTTTTTAAAAAGAGGGAAAAAGAGCATAGGAAATAAGGACTATATAAACCACACTAAAGGGCGTACATGATCTTTAAACTGAAATACTTTAGTTTTTTGTCCTCTGCATTTCTAAATAAATTTTATAATCACCTTATCAACTTCTATAAGGAAAACAGGCAAATGTCTTGGTAAAGTTTTACATGATTATCATTAAATGTTTCTGTACTTCATAAAAGCATGAGCTGTACTTTCTTTATAAACTTACATATTTCCTTCCAAGAATTATATAACAAAACTATAATTCAAATTTTTGAAAAACACTATCCACAAAAGTATCCTTTTAATGGAATTAAAAAGATAATCTTTTAATGTAATTGAATCTCAGGAGAGAAAGTAAAGTGAAGTTAATTTTAATTCTTTAAAAATCAAATACAAATATCATATCCACCTGAAAACAGGCATGTCTGAAATTATATTTATTACTCTAACCACATTATTGCAGCCAGGAACAAGAAAATTTTAACAGTGAAAAACAAAATTTTAATAGGTAGCTTTTGTCTTGGGAATTCCCATAGTTCATAAAATAGTGGGTTTTTATTCATCTTTTTTTAATAAAATCTTTCTAAAAGAGAAATATTTTTTTGTAGGCTTTGACACTCTCCATATTCTTTATCACTAAATGCTAGTCTGTTTTCCAACTTCTCATTAGCAACCAAAATTTGTTTGTTAAAGGACATATTCTTCAAAAACAAATGCTATAGGGACACTTGGATGATTCAGTCGATTGAGGATGGGACTCTTGGTTTCAGCTTAGGTCACGATCTCAGGGTTATGAGATTGAGCTCCGTGTCAGGCTCCATGCACAGTGTGGAGTCTGCTTGGGATTCTCTCTCTCCTTCTCCCTCTTCCCTCTCCCTGTTCATGCTCTCTCTCTCTTTCTAAAATAAATAAATCTTAAAAAAAAAAAGAAAAGAAATGCTAAAATATGGTCATTTCAGATATATGTAATTAGAAAATAATTAGAAATGTTAAATAAGTTCAGGCAAAGTTTTTATTTATTTTTTGGCTCAATTTTAAATCACAGGATGAATTACTTTCATAAAACCTTTTAAAAGGGCCATATGCACCCCAATGTTCATAGCAGCATTGTCCACAATAGTTAAATTGTGGAAGGAGCCGAGATGCCCTTCAACAGATGACTGGATTAAGAAGTTGTGGTCCATATATACAATGGAATATTATTCAGCTATCAAAAAGAATGATTTCTCAACATTTGCTGCAACATGGATGGCACTGGAGGAGATAATGCTAAGTGAAATAAGTCAAGCAGAGAAAGACAATTATCATATGGTTTCTCTCATCTATGGATCATAAGAACTAGCAAGATTGGTAGGAGAAGAAAGGGATAAAGAAAGGGGGGGTAATCAGAAGGGGGAATGAAGCATGAGAGACTATATGGACTCTGAGAAACAAACTGAGGGCCTCAGAGGGGAGGGGGGTGGGGGAATGGGATAGGCTGGTGATGGGTGGTAAGGAGGGCACGTATTGCATGGCGCACTGGATGTTTATCCACAACTAATGAATCATCGAACTTTACATCGGAATCCGGGGATGTACTGTATGGTGACTAACATAATATAATAAAAAAAAATTTTTTTCAATAATAAAATAAAAGTAACTGAAGTAAAATTTACACACATTGAAATGCACAGACTTAAAACGTGCAGTTCAGGAAGTTTTTATAAATGTATACATGTACATTTAGCGCTTCTATCAAACTATAGTATATTTCCACTAGCCAAATTTACCCTGTGCCCTTCTTATGGTTATTTTTATCTTCTGTAGGTCATAACTCTTCCATATTTTCATTAATTTTGATGATTTCTGAATGTGATATAAGTGGTATCATGTATTACATACTCTTTTACACTGGGTTCTTTTATCATCAGTGTTTTTGACATTTAAAAATGTATCCATCTGTTGTTTATTATCCAATTTTTATAGATGAATCATCATCTATTCTATGAATATGTCATCACGTTTATCCACTCTTCTTTTAATGGGCATTTCAGGTGTTTCCAATCATTTTATCATAAATAATATGTCTACAAATATTAGTAAAACCTCAGTAAATATTAGTAAAATATTAGTAAAACTAATGCATCCTTAGCTAAAGTTTCACTTTTAAATTTATAAGACAATTTCAGTTTTCCAAAGTGGCTGTACCGTGTTATTCCACCAGCAGCAATGCATGAGAATTTTAGTTACTTCATATTCCCCTAGACATTAAATCTCTTTAATTCTATCTAAACCTGTGTCTAAAGTGGTATCATTAATTTGTTTTTCCCTGAGGTGCACCTTATGTCTTTCACTAGTATTTCTCAATAAACACTTTTCATATGCTTACCAACATTTTGTGTATCTTGTCTTACTGTGTTGAAATCTTTACTTAAAATACTGTTTGTCTTATTATTGATTTGTACGTGTTCTTTATGCATTCTTCTCACTCATATTTTGTCAGATACCTTTATTTTGAATATTTTCTCCCCATGAGTAGCTTGAATTTTCAATTTCTAATATTGACGATTGATGAGCAGAATCTTCTTGATGAAGTAAAGTTTATAAAATCTGGTTTTAAATATTTAAGCTATTTTTAAAAACTCAAATAAATTGTTGCCTACCACAAGGCTGTGAAGATGTTCTCCTGTTATTCCTTCCAGAAGCTCCATAATCTCAGTTTTTATATTAGGAATGTGACTGACTTCAAATGAATGTTTTTGTATGATGTGAGATGGGAAATATTGTTATTTTTTTTTTACCTGTCTATTTAGCTGTTCTGGCATTATTATATAAAGAAAATAACTTTTCTTTCTCCTTTTAATTGTCACAGTGCCTTTGTTTAAGATCAACTGGCCATATATATACATATATACACACATATATAATTTATATATATTGTCTATATATATTTCTATATGTTATTTATATATTTATATTATTTATATATAATATATATGTGGGTCTATATCTTGACACTTTCTTCTTCCATTGAATTTTTTGTCCATCCTCATGCCAATACCACCATGTCTTGATTATTCATGAGCTCATGAAATAAGACATGTGAGTTCTTTATTTATATTTTCTTTTTCAAGACATTTGGATAGCCTAGGTCTTTGCATTTTCAAAAAACTTTATGATCAGCTTATCAATTTCTACAACAAGAGCTCATCTACATTATGAATAGCATGTTTTAAATAAATACATCAATATGTTGGGAGTTAATTTAAAACAATAAATGAACATGGATTATTTAGATATCTGAATTTCTTTCAAAATTGCTTTGAATCTTTACAGTTCAGAAAACTTATACACCTTTTATTTATTTTGTTTAATTTATTCTTGGTATTTAAAAATTGTAAAATTTACACTCCAATTGTTTACAGGTAGCATATAAAAAATAGAATTAATTTTTGAATATTGACTTCGTAGCCTTCAACCTCTCTGAAGCCACTCATAAGTTATTGTTTTTCCTTAATCACTCTTTAGTTTTCTTGGTATACAATAATGTATTTTGTTGACAAAGAGAATTTTACTTCATTTTAGAACTGTAAGACTTTTATTTCCTTTGCTTGCCCTGGTGGTTGCAGACCTCATGTTGTTACTAATCACAGAGGCGAAGTGCTTGGTATTTTACGATTAAGCAGGTTTTTAATAGATCTGTTTAAGGGACTACAGTTATTTTCTTATTTTGCTGAGAATTTCATCATGAATAGGTGTTAGATTATGTGTCAAGAGATTTTTTTTTTACTTGTGATAATCACAGGTATTCTTTCTAATCATTATTTTGTTAATGTGGTGATTACTTTGATTGATTTTCAAATGTTAAATCAAACTTACATCCCAGCAATAAAACTCACTACGTCATGATAATTTTTTTGTCCTTACTGGATATGATTTGACACTGTTTGGTTAGAATTTTGTGTCCTATACTTTGTGTGTGTGTGTCCTATACTTGTGAGGAATTTGTGGTTAAATTTTTTATATGTCTGTCAAATTTTTATATCATGATTATGTAGATTCATAAAACTATGTAGGAAGTGTCCCCTCTTCTATTTTCTGAAAAAAAGTCTGAATATTATATTATACTTTCCTTAATTTTTTTTTTCAGAGAGAATGAAAGAGAATAAGCAGGGGTGAGGAGGGGCAGAGGGAGAGGAAGAGAATCTTAAGCAGATTCTGTGCTGAGCACAAAGCCTGATGCGGGCCTTGAACTCACAACCCTGAGATCATGACCTGAGCCAAAATCAAGAGAGCTTAACTGACTGAGCCACACAGGTGCCCCACACTTCTTCTAATTTTTGATTTCCCATCAAATCATCTGGGTAACAAGGTTTATTTTGAGTAAGATTATTCATTATTAATTCAAAAAATTAATAGAAAAGAACTACTCACCATTTTATTTCTTCTTGTGTCCATTTTATTATACTGTGGTTTTCAAAAAATTTTTGCATTCCATTAAGTTGCCAAATGTACTGCTATGACAGGTCTTCATAATATTTCCTTATATTCTTTTAATGTATATAATACTTGTAGTGATTTTCCTTCTTTCATTCCTGATAGTGATTATTTGACTTAATTAATTTTCTTTATTGTGTCCTTTTTTTGCTATTACATTAATTTATGTTTTTGTCATTATTATTCTTCCATTTTTTGAGGGGTTAGTCTGGTTTTTTTTTTCCTATATTCTTAAGAAAGGAACTCAAGAGAAACAAATAAATCAAAAAATGGGCAGAAGATATGAACAGACACTTTTCCAATGAAGACATACAAATGGCTAACAGACATGAAAAAATGTTCAAAATCATTAGCCATCAGGGAAATTCAAATCAAAACCACACTGAGATACCACCTTACGCCAGTTAGAATGGCAAAGATAGACAAGGCAAGAAACAACAATTGTTGGAGAGGATGTGGAGAAAGGGGATCCCTCCTACATTGTTGGTGGGAATGCATTTGGTACAGCCACTCTGGAAAACAGTGTGGAGGTCCCTTAAAAAGTTAAAAATTGAGCTACCCTAGGGCCCAGCCATTGCACTACTGGGTGTTTACCCCAAAGATACAGACGTAGTGAAGAGAAGGGCCATATTCACCCCAATGTTCATAGCAGCATTGTCCACAATAGCCAAAGTGTGGAAGGAAACGAGAGGCCCTTCAACAGATGACTGGATTAAGAAGTTGTGGTCCATATATACAATGGAATATTACTCAGCTATCAGAAAGAACAAATTCTCAACATTTGCTGCAACATGGACGGCACTGGAGGAGATAATGCTAAGTGAAATAAGTCAAGCAGAGAAAGACAATTATCATATGATTTCTCTCATCTATGGATCATAAGAACTAGGAAGAGCGTTAGGGGAATAAAGGGATAAAGAAAGGGGGGGTAATCGGAAGGGGATATGAAGCATGAGAGACTATATGGACTCTGAGAAACAAACTGAGGGCCTCAGAGGGGAGGGTGGTGGGGGAATGGGATAGGCTGGTGATGGGTAGTAAGGAGGGCACGTATTGCATGGTGCACTGGGTGTTATATGCAACTAATGAATCATTGAACTTTACATCGGAAACCAGGGATGTACTGTATGGTGACTAACATAATATAAATAAAAAAAATAAAAAAATAAAAAAAGAAAGGAACTCAGATCATTGATTTTACAATTTTATTCTTCTAATATACACATTTAAAACTATAAATTACCCTTTAAGTACCTCATTAGCTATAATCCATAAATTTTATCAAGTTGCAAATTATTATATTCAGTTTGAAATATTTTCCTTTCATATCTAGTAGTCTTTAGTAGTTTTTAAATTATATGTTCTTTAGTAGTTTTTAAATTAAAACTGTGTGGCAGTTTTTGCTATTGTCAGACTTAGCTTTATTATTTGGTAGGGCAGAACCCTTTGGGCTTTGAACTTCATCTTCTAGTGTTACCTGAAGTCTAGTAGGCCACATTAAGGTATGGCCTTCTGTGGGCTGCCCCAAATGCTCAAGATCTTGGGGTCTTGTCACTTGTTTGGTCTAGAACTCTGACTTCCAGCTTTACCCTACCTCTGGTATTTCCATTCAGTTATCTTCACAGCAGGAGATTTCTGGTGGTTCTCACCAAGTCTCACCATTCCTTGTATAGCCCAAACTCCACCAATGACTCTCAGGTAATCCCCAGGCAGATACCTGGTATGCACCCTCAGCACAGCTCCCTGCTTCCAGCACCATGCTCTGAAAATCCCATTCTTTGGCCACTTGGAACCCTTCCTCTTGAATTCAGACAGGCTGCTGCTCTTCTTGGCCAGCACTTTTCCTCTATGCTGTAGGAATATGGCCCCTTGGCAGAAAGCTGGGGCATGTGTAGTCCTCATCTTTTATCTTTCCCTTCTCTCAAGATCACAGTACTAAGTGGTCCTGCAGTCAATGCATAGAAACACTCACCTCCTATATTTTGTTCCATTGTATACTTGTTTATGACAGCTTTCCATGTATAGCACCGGTTCCTCTGTCATGACCCAAAGAAGAAATCTTGTCTTTTCATTATAAGTTGCAAAATTATAACATATGATAACTAATACCATATCAAAAAATAATAGTTGATAAATGTAAATTGGTAATTTTATAATTCAACCTAAAGATGCATGAAAATGGATTTATGATAATAGTTTATTCAATAAGTCTTTCCCGATCTCTATTGGCACACTATGATGGGAATTAAAATAGTACGAATAAAAATTACAAAAGAGTGTCTAAAATTTAACTATCCATAAAATTTAGTTATATTTGTCTCACAAAATAGCACTCTTTTTTATTTCTAGCCCTTTGTTTTCACATTTGCATTGTAAAGGGAATGAATTAAATAATTTCTAGAGTTTATTTTTTAAAAAATAATTCTGTGATATTCAGAGCCTAGAGTTCTCAAAGCACATATTTCCATTATGTAGCTCTTGACAGTTGAAAAATATCCCCTTGGACACACACAGTTTTGTATAAGGCTGTTACTGGTAATATTTTTTTCTAAAGGAAAATGACTTTTACTGAGCAAAAAAATGAAAAGTAGTGAGAAAGAAAGTGAAAACTATAGTGATGATAAAAATGCATGTGGCACTAGTACAGACTAAATAATGGTTTAAGTTTAGCGCTAAACAGTGATGCTGAGCCAACATGGACGGACTCAAAGATCATTGTGCCATAAAGAAGACAAACAAGCCTCAGTCAGTTACACCAATCACTTTTTAAATTAGATTCCACATACAACTCTTACATATCTATTAGATTATTTGTCATGGGCAATTTCTTCCATCAAGGACAGCCTAGACTAATCGGCAGAAAGAAATAATTATTCATTTATTTCATTCACTCAGTGAATATTTACTGAGTGACTACTATATGTTATATGGAGTCTGAGGGCTAAGTAGACAAGTGTAACAAAAAACAGAGAATAAAGCCCCTGGCTTAATGGAATCTACGTTGTAGGGAGGATACACAGAAAACAAAAGAGAATATGCAATATAATGCCAGATAGTGATAACTACTCTGAGTTATCAAAGGGCAAATAAGGTATCAAAAGTTACTTTTTTGTTTATAAGTCCCCAAATAATATCTACTGATATCTTCCCTTGTTCCAAAATTATATTGGTTACTTCACCCTCAAGAGATAGAGCAAATCCAGTATCTCCAAAACAGAGCTGTGCCTCCCCCTCCCCCAAATCAGCTGTGGCTCCCATCATCCCCATTGCAGTAAATCAGTCTCTCAGCCACCAGCATTCGCTCAGCTCTAACTATGAAGTATATTCCAAATCTGTTTACTTGGCTGCATTTCTCAGTGGTGTCCTGCCCAAGAAGTTGGCATTTCTAACCTGAGCTCCTGTAGTGGTCTCCCTGCCTCCACACGAATCCCCTCTCAGTTGTTCTCAGGGCAGTAACAAGGATTTCCTTATATCAAATCAGCTCACATCACTTCTCTACTTAAGCTTTACAATTTTTTCTCATTGTAGTTAGCATGAAATTTCAATCAGTAGCCTATAGATTCCCATATGATCAGGATTCTAACATTCTGAACTCATTCTGTAACATGCTATTCCCAGGTCACTAACTTTCAGTCCACACTGACTACCAGTCAGGCCTCTCCATTCAGAAAACATGCTCACGTGTCAAAACTGTTGTGCTGTTCTCTTTGCCTCTGAAGCTCTGGTCCTACGTTATTGGCTGATTTTTTTCATTCAGCTTCATTTATTCATGACCACTCTGTCTTAAGGACCATTCCTACCCACACTCTGTCAAATTACCTTCCTATCTTTAAGTAAGTTATCATATTTATGCTTTATTTACTTATTTATTTTTTGCACCACTCTCTATTGCCCACTAGAATGTAAATTCTTTGAAAGAAGGACCCCAGTTTATCTTATTATATATACAATATACAATAGTATATATTAAAAGTAATGAATATTTGAACTATATCAGTAATGTTGAGGATGGAGAGGAAAGAAAAGTGTCAAGAAATATTTCTTAAAATGGTACGTGAAAGGACCTCATGAGGGATATATTTTAAAATACTATAGAAACAGAGATAGGACAACAGAGAAAGTATATTAATTGCACAGCAAATCTCAGCTGCCTCATTTCTTTTCCCCCACACACTTCACAGTTCCTTTATTGAAAATATATAGTATAGTGTGAGTGGAACTTCATGATAAAAATGTTGAGATTGTCTACAATAAAAGGAAAAGGAAATACAGCACAAATTCCTTGACATCACAGGCCAGATTTCGTGCTAGGACATTTTCAGTTGAAAGGCTGCATCAGGAATTCAGAACAGATTGTAAAGTGTGCAAGTGACGCAGGTTGTGGAATCCACTTCCTCAATTAGTATTTTTAAGAGTTATTTGGTCTGGGTCTATTCTATTGGATCCTGCCATGGTGACTTTTTCAACTATTAGGAGATATTCTTGTTAAAAGATCTTAGTAACACTTTCTACTTCAAGCTGCTAAGGAGATTAGGAGGTGGGCAAAACAGCTGTGAGGTGTCAGGGTTACTATTTACGAATGCAGGAGTGAGAAAGGCTTACAGAGCAATAAACAGTCCTTCTTCAAGGGACTTCTGTAATAATGAGGCAGGTGAGAAGTATGATAGCTGGAACTAAAAAATAGTGAGAGTAGTCATATAGAGGAGAGAAAAGGAATGAGAAATGGCTCCAAAGCAGAAGAAACTGAACTGGGACATATTTCATCAGAGAGAATAGATTGTATAAAGGGTACAAATCCACATTACAAACACGAACTTACAAAATGAAAAACAGATATTCACTCCAAAACTCACGTTTATAACATTTTACAATACACACTTGCGGACTAACTCCCAGCCCAATAAAAATCTCATAGTAGAACTATGGCATTAAAAAAAAACCCACAATGCTCTAGGAGCACCTGGGTGGTCTAGTCAGTTAAGCATCAGACTGTTGATATCAGCTCAGGACTTGATCCTGACGAGGGTCTTGAATTCAACACCCATGCTGGGATCCATGTTGAGCATGGAACGGACTTAAAACAAAAAAACACCCCTCCCAAACTCCAGAATACCATACCCATATACATTCAGCTATCCCTGGCAACTACACTCCCCCCTACCAAAATACACACACACACATACACACAATACTCAGACAAATGCATTTGCCAGTGTGTTGTGTCTCTTATCACAGACATACAACAATTACAGAAGAGATACTCTATAGGTGCAGAAATATAATTGAAAACACTACGTTTCCTATTACACCTTTAGCTTCCAGTAAAACAATGCAATATCAGTAATAAAATAAATATGCCTTCCTGACATTTTGAGGAAAACCTTAGAAGTAACATAAAATGATCCTAAAGTTTGAGAAGTAATACCAAAGCTGCTTCTGACATCGATTCTGAATCATAAATCCTACCACTGCTCATCTTCTGAAAATTTTCCCTAATAAAAGTCATTAAAATTGTTATGTTTTACATAGACTTTTCAAGAGTAATAGTTTAATTAAAATGAAGCAAAAAATAATAAGTAGAAAACTAAACTACATTGATAAATGAGATACAATGGATATGAAATACTAAATAGGGTAAACTGAGTGGTACACAAATAATAAATGGTAACATTATTGCTTAATGACATAAGGTTTAGTAGGATGAGAATGAAAAGCACTGAGGTAGCTGGGTGATTTAAAAAAGAACAGATGAGGGATGAAAAGGGAATGATAATTGAAATGTATTTATCCAGAATTTTTTAAAAGGTTATTAGATGGAGAAGTATGACCTTAAAGTGATTGCTGTCATGAAAAAAAAAATGCACTTGAGTAGTAGGTTTATTTCTCTATTATTATAGCATTAATCTTGGTGCTTAATTTCAACATTTAAAAATACATTATGATTTAAAAGAGTAAATGAACTATCATGCAGAATAGACTTAATTTGTCCATTTGTTCTATAGCTCAATGCCATTCTGAAACATTTTTAATTAAGAACATGAAATGACTCATTAACATTCAGCTCTAAAAATAAGTGACTAATTACAGTATGTTGACAAAAGCAAGTTACTTTATGCATTGCCACCAAATCTCTTCAAAAGAAGCAAAAAATGGATTTAAGAAATTTTGCTCCAAAAAACTTGAGAAGGTAGAATGTTCATATTTTTAAAAAGTGGAACTCAAAATGATGTCATATCCAGGGTTGTGACCTATACGCAAGTTTTAAAAGTACATATTGCTCCCATCCCAAAAGTACACATTGGTTAATGGTTATAAAGGGCCTATTTTTCAACCTGGGGCAGAAACTCTAGTTTTGATGTAGGCAATATTTGCAAACTTTCCAATCACCTTTATTTATTCATATGATAAATCATGAGTCAAGTTATTCATTTCTAATTTTACAACTGAAACAACTGCTATAAAAGAGCTAATAGGCTCTCTCAGAATTACAAGGAAGTTAATAATAGGTCCAGAAATGTAATTGAAAATGCTATGTATTCATTTATGGCTTATCTGTATGGAAGAAAAACAATTAAATACACAGCTTCCAGAAACCTTCTGGTGTCTTAGAATTAACAGAAAATTGTACCACGTTTGGAAAACAATTTATTAACATTTTTATTACATCTTTCATCATTCTCCCCTTCAAACTGCCTATCTCTATCCAAATTCCCATTCACACCCCCATTAGAAATTCATCTACTAGACCTTGTCAAGCCTTTTGTCCCAGGAAAATCATGACAACCAAAGAAAACCTTAAAATAAAACAATATGAGACAGAAACATGTAAGACACTACCATTAAAAAAAAAAGCCCCTCTAAGTGTGGATGTACATAAAGCCAACAAAATCTGAGACTAAATTACTTGGTCAGGCTGATCTTCTGTGACTCCCAAAGATAGTCTTGCAGGGATGGTGCTTTTGGTTTCACATCATTCTTGGAGGCAGAGCACACTTTCTGACTCGCCAAGTCTTTCTAAAAATATTCTTAGAAACTCATTATAGACATGACTAACATAAATTTCTACACTAACTAAGCAAGACTAGTTTATACGTGTGTGTGTGTGCATGTGCACATGTGTCTGTTAATTATATTATCAGTTAAAAAGAAATGCAAAAAATCAATAATCAGTTGCATTTAGGGTCTGCCATATCGGCAAACATTAGCAATAATACTCTAATCTGTCTTTATGGTGCAAGTTGATCACTTTCATTCTCTTCTGGTGGAAATACTGTTATAGCCATTTTGGAAATAAATTAAGCAAGCTATATAAAGATACTTATATCAAATGATAACCTTCTAGAAAACTATTTTAAGCACAAAGTAGTGTTGGCTGGACTTCCACAGTGGCAGAGGGAGGATCACCATAAATCTACTCCTCCAGAAAAATAACAAAAATACTGGGGAAAAAATTGTTCAAAATCAGCATTTTCAGGACTCTAGAAATTAAACAAAGGCTTTCAACAACCTGAGGAGTGTTTCCCTAAGGAAAGTGCCGCACTTGGAGCAGCACGGTCTGTGGCACTGCAACTAGGTCTACTCCCATCTCTATATGTGTATCTCTTGGATCCTTGAAAACCAGCAGTCTCGCATTGCACTCCTTGGAAGAGGCAGACTCGTATTGAAATCCTTCAAAAACTCCCACCCAAGAGTATCATCTCTACTTGCATCTATCTCACAGCCCTCTGGAAAAGCCCATTCCCTAGATGTTTCCATTATTTGATTTGTCTGGAATTCCACTGGAAAAGCCTCATCTTCAGAGTATTTGTCAACAACAATCAGTGGCAGGTGCCTGGCTGTTTCCGTTGGTGGAGTGTGCAACTCTTGATCTCAGGGTTGTGAGTTTGAGCCCCACACTGGGTGTTGAGATTATTTAAAAATAAAATCTTAAAAAAAAATCAGTGGCAAGTGTTTTCCATCGTGAAGCTGTGATACCAGTTGGTTAAAACAAGATCCTGGCCAAACACATCTGGAGAATTAAATGTGCATCGGGATTTTGAAAAGCTCCAACACATGAGAATTTAGAAGGCTGAGCAAGTGGAACACATATGCAGAGCTGTGCACGTGGTCAAGTAAGCCTGAGAGGGTACCAAAGTCCCACTCCTGGCTGACTTGAAGTCCTGCACAGCAGGATGTGATGGCTTAAGGTGGATTTATACACTGCCTGAGTGCTGCAAGCATGCCCCAACACACACATAGCGCTCAGCAAAGGGCAGGACACATATTGTTTCAGGCATTTAAGGAAAATTCCGACCAATCATCTGACCAGTAAGCTAACTGAACCCAGACTTCAGTGGCTGCACACTTTAGGAAATGCAGGAACTCCAGGGAAGTCAGTAAACAACAAAAAACGAAAAGCAGCAGCAGCACCACCAACAAACTCTAAGGGAAATCTCATTTCCACAGCTGCCATGTGATATTATCAAAGATGTACAGTTTTGGCACAAAGTTATGAGTCATACAAAGAACAATATGCATAAATGCAGAGAAAAAGTTAATAGAAACTACCCCTGAGAGGGCGCAGATGTTAGACTTGCTAGACAAAGACATTAATATAGTGATTTTAAATATGCTCAAAGAAATAAAGAAAACTGTGCCTAAAGAACTAAAGACTGCATCACAATGATGTCTCACCAGATACAGAATCTCAAAGGAAGGGAAATTATGGGGG
The DNA here is from genome assembly GCF_002007445.2 of Ailuropoda melanoleuca. Lineage (NCBI taxonomy): Eukaryota > Metazoa > Chordata > Mammalia > Carnivora > Ursidae > Ailuropoda > Ailuropoda melanoleuca. The sequence goes on from NC_048227.1 coordinate 53,815,758, forward strand.
ACATTAATCAAATAGAATGAAGCATGGTTATGCTCAAAAATTTAAATAGAAAAATGTCTCTTACAGCACTGCTTATAGTTTAGAGAAAATAATGGAGATGACTTTTTAAAAACCAAGTAGTTTACTTTCCTTGCCTGGGTGACAAGAATGAAGTCAAATAATTTGAAGAAGTTCAATCTTTCAGTGAATTTATGCTTGATATTCAGAGCTGAGATAAGAGCTGTGCGCACACATCTCTGTGCAGAGTCAACAAAGTGAATGTGAATGTTAAAAGCACATAATTTGTTGATCAAAAGGTTAAGGGCCTTTCACACACATTACCTGAATTTCATTAGTCGCCTGGGCATAACTTTCTTTGTTAAGGATAAGAAAACAATAACTACGGTTACTACAAAATTATTTAAATTCCCTCAAATCAGAGGAAAAATAAAAGAACATGTGAAATGTATATGTCTTCTCTACCCTGAAAATTCCACGTTGCTTTCTAATCTCATGTCTCCTCGTGTTCCTAATCAAAGGGAGCTAAAAGAAATTATTTGCCACTTTCACAATCTGCCTGGAAATCTGATTAGCCAGGTCCACAAATTTATTAAATACCCTAGTGTCCATGTTACCCTAGAGGATAATATCATTAATTTGCTACCAGTATTTAACTCCCTCCAGTTTTCTCCTGCCTCTCATAGCTTCTCCTGCCTTCACCAACAGTCTCCTCTTAAGTGCCCTCTGCTGCTAAATGATCCCAAAGTCAAGGCCACGTGTTTGCTGAAACAGCAGTCCATTTTTGTTAGCTATTCCTATTTCAATTAATGATTCCTCTGTAACAAACCTGCATCAAAATTAGTGGCTTAATGAAACAATGATCTTACTTCTCAGAAATCATCAATCTATGCTAGGCTCAGCGGGTGGTTCTTTTCCACTTCTTGCTGGTGGTTATGAGAGCAGCTATGTTCAGCTGAAAGTCTGCTGCAACCACCATTCATCTTGGACAGTGAGACAGCTGGATTTCCCTCTTACTCCAAGTACTTTTGAGGCATCTCTTTCTCAATATGGTCTCTCCACCTGGTCTTTCTATTTGCAAGCTCCAAGAGAATAGCTAACTTTGTACTAGAAGATCAAAGAAGCTGTATAGCCTTCATAAGGCTTCAGCCCAGAACTGCCACATTGTACAATCTGGTGCATTCAATTGGCTAAAGCAAGTCACCGGCCCAGCACAGATTCTAGGGAAAAGGCTATTCAGGAGCATGAATGCTACTATCTGTGGTTCCTTGAGGGTAACAAAATGAACTAACACAATTGTATAATCAGTATAACCAAAGGTGTATCATAACTCCAGAAAAAAATTGCTACAACACTCACAAATACTCAAAAATGTTTTCTGCATTTTTGATTTTGGTTATGATAGGACTGGGAAACATTAAGAATAAGAATGGGATAAAAAAATTATCTACCACAATTAATTTCCCATTGAAATGTTATTGCTTTATAATACCAAAATCTTTACTACACTAAATAATGAGTAAACATTTTTAAATAATAGAAATAATAATAATGAGTAATAGAAATTTCTAAATTTGTCTCCATAAATCACATTTAGCTTGATGTACTCCTACAACACAACTACTTTTAGTTAATGATAATGTTAATGACTTTTGTTTCTCTGTTTTACTGGTCTGATGTGAACAGCTGTTAACCAAAATAAAGAGATGAAAATGAATTAAATTGTTATTTGGTAAGTTGGAATGAAACCTTTACCTTATAAGTCAACAATGGAATAACCAAGTCATGTATTTGACCTCTAAAATGTCAGTTGAAACAAATGAAATCAAAACAAACTGTGGCTCCTATAAATAAATACATTAATGGCTTGCCTCTGAACCAACGGGAACATTAAAGATGAATGGCAACACCTGATTATGCATTTCTGAAATAGAGCCATCTCATGCCCTGTTGCGTAAAACAGTGCATTACTCCAATTTTCACAAATATTTTCTTTAGAGGATTCATACTGTGTTTACAATGATTTCATAATTTTCTAGCTCAATTGCATGCTGTGACTTAAATATAAGTGTGGGCTAATGGAAAAAAAACTGAGGGGAAAAAAATCCCACCACATTATAACTAAAACCAGAAATATACAGAAGAAAAATTCTACATTAAATTCCAGTTATCCGTTTTTGTTTTATTTTATGTAACAACATATTTATTCTGAGTCTAAAAGGATGGTCAGAGCTACATATATTGAAGATACCTGCTTAATACTATTTCAGACTGTAATAATTCCCAAGAATATGGCAATATAAAGAAAACAATTTTATCACGTATCTATAGAATATGTCCTGGAATGTATTTTATTTATAGGAATATTACATAAAGGAATTAATTAATATTCATCTCAATGTAATAGGTGGGTTTATCTGAAAACACAACCAAAACACTCAACAAAAAATTCTAAATATTTTGTGAGAGGAAAAAAGAAATACATTTTATAAATTTTTGTATTTTTAATGTAAAAGTAAGATTTTGCAATACATGCCACCTTTAAGAGAGAATACAACAGTACTAAGCAATAAAACACACATGTCTTTCTTTGGGAGGGATCAGGAAGTTCCAACTGATAAAAATGTAGGGTTGCTTATAATGAATTTTAATAACATCTACATATGGAGAAGATTAAAGTAAAAGAGAAAGCAAGGCAGTGATGGCTTAAAGAGATTCACTCTTGATGACTGAATAAATGGGCATCTTACAGGTCTTCTGAATAGTGGAAGTACACTTTGTTCCATGAAATTTATATGCTTTCTCATAAAATACAATAAAATTATCTTTAATCTTTCCTAATGGCAGATGCTACATTTCCAGTATGATTCCTATTTTTCTGGCTTGGTAAGTATATCAGGTTATAGCTATCAGGACACACCGATACCACAATGCCAATAATTGGAAGGACTTAATGTTTAAGATAAAATATGTTCTCTCATAGCTTATTCTCCAATTTTCTAGCTAGACTGTGTAGAGAATGAATGGCTTTAGATCCCATTAGTAGTAGACACCTATACAAAGACACCTATATTCTATACAAACCACTCTTCTTCATGTTGTCTCTCTGGGATATAAATGTCCAGAATATAAAGTGATGTAAATTAACACATTTTTTGGTCAGATTTTGGCCTCAGAATTTTATACATTCACCTGGGACAAACTAGTTCCAGAATAATTATATTTACCAGTTACATTCAGAATAAGAATCAAGCCAAAGAGAAAGTATCTATCTGTGACTTAAAGAAGTCTCATCCTTAACAATCAGCCTATGATTTTCTAGAGATTACCTTGGATGAGAAGAAATCTGAAGGATGAAGGAAAAATAGTAAAAGAATAATGGAGAACACTTGAGCAAAATCTGATTTGGAAGCATAGGAAGCAGTCAGAGCCCAATCATAATAAACTCAACTTTCAGAGTAATCAAGCCAGTTCAGAGATAATGCTTAGTAAAAAATCCACCCAATAGCATAGTGGGCCAATCTAATATTCAGAAAGGAATCACTGACACTGAAATGTGCTTAGATGATGTGTCAGCCCACCTCATACAAACACCCTTATCTAAAATAATTTAATCTCATTAAATGAGAAGACTCAGTAATTTGAAAAAAATATTTATCAATATTCTGGTTTTCAAAATAATATTGACCATTTACTCTATGTAAATTATTGTGATAAATCCTCTGATCTATAAGATAGGGTCCTTTTTAAAAAAGGATCATTAAGATATGGCTGATATAAAATAAACTGCACATAATTAAAGTATATACTAAATATGCTGAAAGTTCTGATGTATATAGACACCCAGGAAACCATCACAAGTTTGATAATGAACATACCCATCACCTCCAGAAATTTCCTCTTGCCCCTCCCTACCAGCCCCTTGCCCTCATCCTCCAGCAACCACTGATCTGTTTTTTGTCACTACCAATTTGTTTCCATCTTGTAGAATTTTATATAAATGGAATCATATAATATTACTCTTTTTTTCTGGCTTCTTTCACTCACCATAATTATTCTGAGATTCATCCACGTTATAGTACGTATCAATAGTTCATTTCTTATTATTACCAAGTAGTAATCCATTGTATGGATATCTCAAGATTTGTTTTTCCATTCACCTGCTGATGGACTTTTGCATTGTTCCCAGTTTTAGGCTATTACAAATAAAGCTGTTGTAAACATTTGTTCACATACACACAAAGGATAGGGTCCTTATGTTTTCATACAGTATTGTCTAACAAGAGATAATACAATATGCAAACAAATAAGGCAAAGGGATGGACCATTTATTGTTCACCTACTATGTACCTCAAAATTATTTAAATATTTTATTTATGTCATTTGTTTGAGTTGCCAAGAAAATGGGGATAGGGGGAGAAATTCACGTTTCCCACTAAACTCATCTTCCTTCTTTTCTTTAACCATCATTTGTAAATAGATAACAATATTGCTTGAGTATATGTTTCAAGAATAATCTTTTTTAGGAAATAAAACTTATATCCCCAAAGGCTAGGAAGGTCACATGGCATATGGTACATGGTAAAATCATTCCATTCCCAACTTATGAGTGTTCAGCATGCAGTGAAAATCTCTACCTTGATACATACAGTCTACTGATAAAGTTACTATATGTTGCTTTTATTATGTAATAATTTCTGGGTATATCTGTAGTGCCTACAATCTTTATTACATATGTTATGGTTATAATACTAATGATAATATTACCAAATTTGTTGTATGAATACTATGTCCATGCATTAAGCTACATGATTTGATATGTTTTATTTCATTTCATCTTCACAGCAACCCTAAGATATTAGTGCCACTATTTTCAAAATTTTCCCAGATAGGAAACTGAGGTTTATAGGTAAGTAATATATTCAAATCACATAAGTGATCAAAAATGAATCTGTGTGATAACAGATTTCAAGATTATATCTATTACAGAAGCTAATTCCCTATGCTTCAGGGGAGAAAATAAGTTTTAAATAAAAATTCTCTTGAATAATCTAACTCAGACAAATTAATATATATCAGGGATTATCAACATTTATTTGTGATAGGTGAAGTGCACACTTCTGTGTTTAGTATTCAGAGAAAGGCAGGAGGGCTGAGCGACCCGTCCTAGGTCACAGACTTATGTAAACCACTAAAGAAAGAAAGCAGAAAGGAGAACTGAGAGTAAATTCACAGGCAATCAGGCCATACACTGGAAACAGGCAGCAAGTGTCTGCTATGGTAAGGACACAGCAGAGTTGAAAGTAGAGCCTTGTTAGTTAGACTCAGATGCAGCGTCAGTAGGGAGGATTACTAAAGGGAACCTCGAAGGCACTAAGACCTTGCAGCAAGTACCTGGCATCAAATTTTTCTACCACTGCAGAAATAAAGGAGACCTGAGAGTGACATCTCACTCAGGTCTCAATCGCTGCTAAAGAAAAGGTGTAACCCTGCCTCAAATAATTTGAATACTGTTGTGAACTGAATGTAAATGAAGCACAATAATACCAAGAACCAGTCCACTACAGACTTGTCTGACTCAAGTGTCCCAACCAAACACCTGGCAGAAGTATTCCCTTTTTCATACTTAAATACTTAGAGTAGAAATTTGTACATATTAGTTAATATTCAATAAAAAATTACTAGACATGTTAAAGAGATAAGAATGTATGATTTATCATCAAGAAGGAAATAATCCATGGAATCAGACAAAGAGAGTAGTCCAATGCTATAATTTTCAGAAAGGGACTATAGAATGTGATAAATGAGTTGTTTTATTTTTGACTAAAATAAACATGTTAAAGGACTGAGAGGAAAAGGTGAACAAGAAATATGAACAATACGAATGAGCTGGGAATTTCTGCAAACGTATGAAACCAAATGTAAATTCTAGAAATGAAATCTATGATATTGAAGACGAAGACTTCAACTTAACAACAGACTGTACACAGCATGGAAAAATTCATTTACCTTGAAACCAGACCAAGAAAAACTATAAAAACAGAAACCAAAAAGGATAGTGTGAAGAAGAAAATGGAACAGAGCATTCTGAAGTTGGTGGGATAATATCAAATGGTATAACATATGTGAGATGGGAGTTTAAGAAGGAGAAGACAGATGTAATAGTGCAGAAATAACATTTGAAGAGAGAATGGCCAAGATTTTCCATATGAATGAAAAACATAAACCCACAAATCCAAGCAACTCATCATACTCCAGAAAGAATAAACAGAAAGAAAAACTTAGGAATTTCAAAGTAAAACCACCAAAAAAACCCCAAAAAACAAAACAAAACAAAAAACCCCAAAAAAACCCCAAACAAAGAAAACAAAAACATCTTGAGAGCATTCAGATAAAGATGTATAACATTCAGATAACAATAACACAATAGATGGCTGACTTCTCATAAGACACAATGAAGACCGGAAGGCAAAGAAGTGACACATTTAATGTGCTGAAAGAAAAAAATTATCAACTTAGAAATCTACTCAAGAAAAAAAAATTTCAAAAAGGAAAGAGTAAGAATGTTTTAGAAAGACAAGAGTGTAAAAATGTGTTCCCAGGAGTTAACTATCAAAAAAGTTATTTAGTTTGCAGGAAAATTGATGCCAGGCAGAAGACTGGTTTGCAGGAAAGAATAGAAAACTCCAGAAAGAGTAGACACTATCTATAAAGCTATTTTCTGAGTACTTATAATTAAAATCATTTCAAGACTATTAGTTATTTAAACCCAAAATAATAAAAATGAAATACTGGTTTACAGTATATATAGAAGTCAAATAACTGACAAAAAGAACACAGAGGTGGGGGGTGTTGAAATTGGAATTGGAAATGCAGCTTTGTAAGACTCATATTGTTGTAACAAGTACGCTGTTCATGAAGCTCTACACACACACACACACACACACACACACACACACGTTTATGCGGCTTATAGCAGACTCTAAAAAGTTAGTAAGAAGGGAAAAAAAAACATTGCAAGTAAATAGATGAGAAATAAAAAGACTACTAAAGGAAAAAAAAGCAATTTAGGCAAAAAATAAAGGCATAAGATCAAGAGGCACAATGAGAAGCCAAACATAAAAATGGAAATCTTAAATCTAAACATATAAATAATTGCATTAAACCTAAAATTAAATATAAAATGGCTAAACATAAGACTAAGTGTGAGATTGTCAGACTGGATTAAAAATATAAAGACTCAACTGTGTTTAAAATGAATATAATTTAAGAATAAAGACACAGGCTTCTATTTCTGACCAAGATGGAGTAACAGGGACTAGATTTACACCCCTTGCCAAGGGTAACAGCACTAACAGGCAAAAATACAAAAAAAAAATGGCTATCAAGACACTGAGTATCAGTTAACAAAGGACAGTGCTTCCTGAAACAAAGCAAACTAATGTGATGAACCCTGCAATTGCCTTAAGCTATTGCTTTAAAATAGTTCCCAGGAGCAAGGAAGGGGGACCCAGAGGTGCCTGGCATACTCTCTTAATTGAGGAGATTGAGATTTGAGTCTAGGGAAACCAAGTCAGCTACTCTGTGTAGGCCAGACTAACAGAGGAGAGAAAGTGCACAAGAAAAGAATTCTGAAGATCTGCAGAGGGTCCTCATTAACTACTTAGCTACAGCAACTGGTACATGTATGACAGCTAACTATCCAAAATCAGGGGAAAGAATCATCCAAATAAATAGAGGCAAAAAGCTCAGCACTCAGAGACTCTAATAGCCTCATAATTCAGGGGGCATTAGATGGAGTATTCAAAAAGGTCTTGGCTCAAAAGTGGAGGATATTTAAACCTAGACTAAAAATGGTTCTGGCCATTTTTAGTAATCTCAAGAGCAAAACCTAAAAGCATTAAATTGTCTCCACCTAATTTAGCATCATCCCAGAGTGGTAGGGGGGAACCTCAAGAATATTTATAGGAGTACAAAAATATAGATCCGTCAACAGGGTACAATTCATAGTGTATGGCTTCCAAGGAAAAGAAGGAGAATATAATCAACCATGAGAAAAATGACTCCTATTGACAGAGAACTGAAACAGATGTTAGGATTAACGGACATTAAAATAGCTATTGAACTGGATTCCAGGTGTTCAAAAAAGTTAAGTGGAGTCATAGAAACTGTTAAAATATTAAGACTAATCCTTTAGAAATGGAAAGTAAAATGTCTGAGATGAAAAATTCAGTGGATAAGATGTGGCAGAACAGACATTATAGAAGAAAAGATGAGTGAATTTGAAGATGTGGCAATAGAACTTATTCAAAATAAAATGAACGATGTAAAATAATTTTAAAAGTGGGGCAATTTCAAGTGCAACTGACATCCTAAAAAGAAGGGGACAAAATATTTGCAGAAATACATGCCAAAAATTTTTCAAATCTGATAAAAACTACAAATACATAGATCTAATGGGCTCAAAAATCTCCATACACTTCTGATACTATCACCACAATCAAAGGAACAGACATATCTAACATATCCCAAAGATGCTTTGGATCCCTTTTTGTCATTGCTGATATTTGTATGTCATAAAAATATTTACCTTGAGATCATGTCTAAACTCATCAAACTGTACACATTAAACATGTGTCTATCAATTACACCTCTGTAAAGATGTTAAAACACACACACACACACACAAGCATAAAAACATGTACAATACTACACCAAAGTACGTAACGTCCATATTGCTCAAAACCAGTAATAAAGAGATCTTAAAAGCAGTGAGAGGTAAAAGACACAATTATATAGGCAGGGAAAAAATTAGGACATCAGCAGATTTCTGGTCTGAAAGAATGCAATCAATAAGAAAGTAAACAAAAGATATTTATAAAGCACTGAAAGAATAACAACAGTCAACCTAATATTCTAAATATAGAAATAAATGTTTTAAAAAAATGAATATGAGGGTGACCTGAGCTGAAGGCAAACACTTAACCAACTGAGCCACCCAGGTACCTTTAAAACTGGCATTAATATTTTAAGGACAAAATTTAGGAAGTAGATTCCTAAGGGTGGTAGTTCCTTGAGCACATAATTATGACAGAACAGATATTTTTATTACACTAAGGGGGATGGGGTAACTGGGTGATGGGCATTAAGGAGTGCCCTTGATGTAATGAGCACTGGGTGTTATATGCAACTGATGAATCACTAAGTTCTAACCCTGAAACTAATACACTATATGTTAATTGATTTTAAATAAATTAAAAAAATAAATATAAATAAACAGCTATGTTGTCATTCTAAACAAGCATAAGACATATCAGTAGCTGATGAAAATAACTACAGAAAATTCTATGTTCATAATCTTACATACATTATTTTCATTTTTTCATATGACTTATGTAATTAATGTGTATGCATTTCCAAAATTTCTACATTTCAGTAAAACACAATTACAAGTAAAATAAAGCAAAATTTTCTAAGATAAAGTTCCTTTTACAAATCTCCCTAATTTGAGGATTAAAAATAATAATAGTTCTTTACTTTGAGCCTATTTTTACACGTAGCATGTGAATGATATATTCATACATGTTCATTATACATGTGTCAACCAATGTAAACAACTTATTTCATAGCAGTTTTTGCCTTTATTTAAAACTAGATACCTGAAAATAATATTTAAAATAATCACTTGGTATATTAAGTTGTAATCATTTTATATTGGATTATATATTTAAAATATTTTTTAATTTGAAATATAACACAGAAACACAAAACACAAAAACACATATGTAAATCTCCATTTTCCCATAAATTTCCATTCTCCCATACTTTCCAATTACAAACTCCCTTCCACATTGCCAAAATGAACACTAACTTTTTTGGGTATCAGTTTGATGCAAATTGTTTTATCATGTAAGCTCGCATCCTCAAACCTTGGGTTTAGTTTTGCCTGTTTTGTTATTTTTTAATGTTAGATTTTTATATAAAAGAAATCCTACCTGGTGTATTCTTTCCATGGCTAGGTTCTTTCACTGAGCAGTTTGTTTATTATAAGTGCTATCCTTGTTGTGTGTAGCCAGAGCCCATTCACTTCCACTGGTGTAATGTGTTTTATTATGTGACTACAAATGAAATATTTGATAAACATATACAATTTTTCTGCTTTAAGAAAAATGCTGTTACATTATCTTTACATTATTGAATATTCCAAATCTTGAATATGGTATGTAGCTCTATTCATTAGATATTTTCATTTCTATCAGTAATGTTTAAAAATTTCTCTACAAAAGTCATGTACTTCTTTTATTGGATTTATTACAGTGATTTGCTGTTTTTAAGTAAACAGTTAAGAATAGATTTTAAAATTTCACTTGAAAAATTTTTACTGCTATCTAGAAATTTTATATACGTATATGTGTAGACAACAGACACACCCACACAAATATTTTGTATACTGACCCAATTTCTTGCTCCTGAAGTAGAATAAGGATGAAAATGAAAGACACAAAACTGCCATTATTGATAATTAATATCACAGAATACACAGAAAACAGTAGGAAAACAACTCAAAGCTAAATTATGAGAACAGAGATGCTGTAGACATCATTCCTGGTTTCAGACCTTGAAGGACAATAGTTCAACATTTAAACATTAAGAATGGGGTTTGCATGAGGATTTTTGTTTGTTTGTTTCTATTTTAGAGATAGCTAAATGAATGAAGTTTTCTTCTTTTCCTAGTTTTCTAAGACAATTTTACAGTGAATGGATATTTAATTTTGTCAAAATATTCAACATTTACTGAAATTATTGTATGATTTTTCTCCTTTGCTTAAAAATTGAATTCTATCGATTTATTTTTAAATAATAAATATTTCCACTTTTGTTTTATATATGAAATTTAATAATGTATTCAACAATATTTATCAATTGCCTACTACAGATAAAAGTAAAATCACAGCTAGTGTAGTGCAAAAAATATAGCACAGATGAAAAAAAATAATGTGCTAGGATTAAAAATTTTTAATGCTCATATTATAATTTATTGTGTATATTTTGATTTATAGAGCTTCATGTTTGTGAAGTATATTGAATATTAGCTTACTACACTAGAGATGATAAAGACAAATATCTCTGATTTTTAGCATATGGTTTTTAATATATGAAAAATCTGATTTTTAGGATATGAAAGTTTTCATAATATTTTTTCTTAATGAACTGCCTTTATTAAAAACAAAGGTTCTTTGGATGTGGTCTCTCTGGAACACAGTTTGGGATTTCTGATGTATAGACAGTATGTTATACTATTAAAGAAGAAAATATAATTATACAAAACAGACTCCTTACAATACCCCAATTAAACTATTTCTTAGTTTTCATACATTTATTTCACAAACCTGACATAAAATAAATGGAAATTTTAAAATAAAATAAAAATAGAGTTCAGGCTCATAAAATAGGACTGTGTCCAATGATTCTATCAAATTTCTCAAGGGAAAAATCAAATCTGATAAAAATCGGTATCCAATAATTTAATGCAGCATTCCAAACACTTTATTGGGATTTGATATTGTTAGTGTGCAAGCTGTTGTGCTGACATTTGATTATATTTTTATATGGCTGTGAAACTAAACATGACAGGATTTATTTTCCAGTTTGTTTTTCACATCCAAGGTCATTTAAGCCTTCGTGGTATACCAGAAAGAATGTTCTATGTCATGTATTACTAAATAAAATCTTATGGCATAACTAATTATTTATCTCATTAAGTGCCTTGTCATTTATTTTGCTTTGATATCATATTAGATAATAAAAATAGACTAATGCTAGCTTATATATTTTAGGATTAATATATCCAAATATAAAACATTTGTAGCTTGAGATATAAAGATATCAGAAAATATATATGCATACACATGTACAGATATGAGAATATAAATATTTCTTTATCTATACATAGATATACATATGTATTCATTTTAAATGGTAACTCCATCTCATACTATTTAATTTTACAAATAGGATAGCATAAAATTTTCCTAAAATATATAAAGCAATTATTAATAATTCAAATTCTACCCTTGCATTTTTTATTTCTATTATTAACATTTTGATTTGCACTCAAATGGCTGTGTATTTTTATTAATCTCAAACAAGGATTAACATTTCTCCACACAAATTATTAACAAAAAAAGCTAAAAAAATTGTTAAAAATATTGACTAACTGAACATAATAAACAAAAATTGGTCATAAAAAATATATGTCTGTAACTTACTTGAGAAAAATCTTTGTTTACCCTTAAATTTCTGATCATAAAATTATCCAGATATTTTGATATCTGAAATTTTAATTTTTGGCATGTGCATTTACTATAAGGATTTACATAGCTATTTTTTTTAAGATATAGTTATTTATTTGAGAGAGAGAGAGAGAGAGAGAGAGAGAGAGAGAGAGATGGAATGCAAGAGTGTGGGGAGAGAGAGAGAGAGAGATGGAATGCAAGAGTGTGGGGAGGGGCAGAGGGAGAGAACATCATGCAGATTCCCCGTGGAGCATGAAGCCTGGGTGATGCAGGGCTTGATCTCACAACCCATGGGATCATGACCTGAACCGAAACATGAGTAGGACGTGTAACTGATGGAGCCACCCAGACATTCCTGCTATTAGTACTCACATTCTATCATCATACTGTAGTATACTAAATTAAAATTATGCTTTTGGGGGGAATATAAAGTATCTGTGTCTGACTTTCCAATCTTCAAGATATATTTTTGTGTTTGATTATTTTGGTTTATGTAATATACTATCAAGCGTGTCAACTGACACAGAAATGCTAGGAAAACCTCTGCCCGTGAAGTTGGCTTGTAAAAATTACTGCAGCAAGGGAAAACACAACCTTGGCAATCTTAGTAGTTTCTCAAATGAAGTTAAGAAAGGTTGTTTATTGGAGTTTGAGCTCCTAGCAAGACTGGTTAAGAAAAACCTTTCCAGGAGGGGTTTAAGATTAGAGAAAGTTCATATAATTATTGAGAATAGTAAAATGAGGGTTTCAATGTAAATCTTGAGTAATCTGTTATGATAAGAGAACTGTTCAGATGTGAAAAATTTTGCCAGGATTAACCTCTTTGCACGAATTTTTCGAAGTAAATGATGAAGTTAATTATTACTTTGGTGTCTCATGTTCTGAGCAAGAATTTCCTGGAGCCAGCAGTTAAATTATGTTGACCCAGGTGGTCTCATTTTCAGTTCCAACAATTGAATTAAAGCAGGTGCCTGTTTCTCCAAATTTTGGGGGGTTGGGGTGGGGGGGTGGGGACAGATCTGCCCGGTGGCGTCACTTTTCTTGCAGATCTAAGAAGACTTGATTTTTCAGTTTGTGGTTGTTGTTCAGTTTTTACTTGTTGTTAGGACAGAGAAGTGACTTCCAAGTTTCTTACATGAGAGACTGGAAACCAGAAGTTTAGGTTAGGTTCATGTCAAAATCTGGAGTGTTGGAATTTTCTAGTAACATTACACACACACAAACATGCACACACACTTTTTTCCTAATTGAATATGATGTTAGACCCTATTCAAGTGATGTTATGTATATATGTTCTTACACCAAGTTCCGGGAAAGGATGGTTTAGGTTCATTCATTATCTTACAAATCTTCCAAGTTTTGTATAGATAAATAATAGTGAATCGACTCCAAACCAAATAGTAGTTATCAAACCAGCCTAACGGACAAAGGAGAACAACTGAAAAAAGTTCACTGTTTTGCATTTTCTTTCTTATTTTTTTTTAGAGAGAGAGAAAGAGAGCTCACGGGTGAGCGAGGTGGGGGTTGGGGCAGATGGAAAGGGAGACAGAGAATTTTAAGCAGACTCTGCCTTGGGTATGGAGCCTGAGGCAGGGCTCCATCTCAGGACCCTGAGATCATGACTGCAGCCAAAATCAAGAGTCCGAAGTCCGACACTTAACTGACTGAGCCACCAAGGTACCCCTGTTCTGCATTTCTTAATTAACCTGTATCTAAATAAGAAATGAGAGAAAATATGTTTAAAACATACTTTCAGATCAAGCAAATTTTGTGATTGAGCTGGCATTCAAATTACTTGAATAATTTATTTTTATTTATTTTGAATTTTAGGGCATTTCCCTTCAAATTTATGCTCTCAGCATGAGCATTTTTATTTTTTTATAATGAAGAACATTTGGTAACATTTGAGTAAGTTGTTTCCTGTCTTAGTTCATTCAGGCTGCTGTAACAAAACCACAAAGTGGGTGACTTATAAACAGCAGAAATGAATTTCTCACCATTCAGGAGGCTGGAAATCCCAGATCAGAGTGCCTGCATGATCAAGTGAGAGCCCTCTTCTAGGTTTCAAATTTCCAGTCCTATCCTCACAGGGGGTTAGGGGCTGGGGAGCTCTGTGGATTCCCTTTTATAAGAACACTAATCCTCCTCATGAGGGTCACGACCTCATTAACTCCAGGGGACCTCACCTATTGATACTATTAACTTGTGAGAGTTAGTTTTAACATATGAATTTGGGGGAGACACAAACATTTAAAGCATAGCCCTCCCTTCCTATGCTCTGCTTCTGTCCTGGATAGTCTACTATAACCCTCCAGCTTCTTTAAATGGCTCTACCATATCATTTTCATTGACAGATTTCTTTCCCATACCACATTTATTTCCTAATCACATCTAAGAAAAGGTGATTCTTAGAACTTAACACGTGCTGAAGATCCTCCACAGCAACTGATGAAAATACTTCACAGAAAGCCCAGCCCTTCCTTTACTGTTCTGAATGACATCAATAGGTAGGTAGAGTAAAGCAGGCTTCCTGGCGGTTTTGGCTTTGTCACACTCTGACCATGGGCCACCATGAGCCACAGCCATGAAGGCTGTACGTGCTACTGTGAGTTTCTAAACCCAAGCATCCTCCAGGCACTGTGCTTCTGCAGGGAAGAGAGTTTACCTAGCTTTTGGCACAACGTCACTTCCTTGTTCTGTCCTCTCTCATGACCTCACTGCTAGATTAGACTGTAAAGATAATTGACATGCTGAAAATGTCCCAATTTTTTCATACTTCTCTGAGCTCATTCCCTGAACTGCAGACCTGAAATTCACATCCCAAGCTCTCTACTTGGTAGCTAATTGGGTTTTCTAGTTTAAAAACATCTTGAACCTATGTATTACACACGATTTTTGATGAAATCTGCTCCTCTCAGTTTTCCCTACCAGTTAAATAGTATTCTCTTGCCAGTTGTTTAAACCAAAACCTCAAGAATCTACTTTTGTCCACCAGTTTTAAAGCAAGCACTAGTCACTATCATGCCTCACCTAAATTCAGCCCACTGAGGTGTATGGGCCTTATAGTCTCAGAATAGTAAATATATGCCAATGGATTATAATTATTCAGATCACATTTCATGTTAGTTTTTAAACAGTCTTTAGTCGTAAAAGTACTTTCAATACTAGGAAATTCTTGCTATACTATGTAAACAATACTCTTCCATCAATGGTATTTCATAAAGAAAATTATGGGAAGTCAAGTCTTTGGGCTTGTCTTAAAGATCAGTGTTAAACTGTATATATAGCTAGTTTAATTATTTTGGTTAAATTATCTAACCAGTCCATTAATGACACCAAATAGGTTGTTGGATGATAATCCTTCATGAAAAAGATGCATTTATGACATATGAAAAAAAATTACATTTTTTTTGAAACTTAGTGCCCGAGGGTTATCTACCTAAGCAGAACAGATGAAATATAATTATTTTAAAAATCTAAAATAAAGATAGAGGTGCCAACATATATAAGAAATGCAGATTAAAACAAATGATATTTGAGAGAACTTTCAAATACCAAATGGTTCATGTGCATGCATTATATAATTTTATTCACCCAACAGATCTTTAAGAAAAAAGTATATTTAACATGCCCAAATTAGATATAAGGATAATAAGATCAGAACAGTAGATCAACTAGCTTTCTTCACTTAGTAACTGGTTGAACATGTGATCTAGCCTAGGCCTCTGACTCTAAAAGAACTGCTCCTCCTTCTCTTTCTTCCAAAAGACAAATGGCCCAGTTCTTTCAAGAAGTCCTTTTCAAAAGAAAGAACTTAAGGAGTTTCACAGTATTAAATCTGCGGAGAAACACATGCACTCAGAACAGAAATCTCTAGAAGCCAAAATAATAATAATAAGTAAAAACTCCTTAAAAGGAACTGTTTAACCTCACACTGGGAGAATATGAAACAGCTATTCAGAAAGGAAAATACTCCAGGGAATATGCAGAAAACTTAGCAAAAATGAGGAGTCACTGCGGAATGTGTTAGAATGAATAGGAGTGAGGATCCTACTATAATGTATGGACTTACATAATGTGAAGCAATTCTGTGTGGCTGTGATACACTGCAAGAGAGCAAATCTGGAAAATCTGACTGTAAAACACATATAAATATAAGTATAAATCAAGCAGTAAATGACTACCATGTGTTATATGCTAGTAGATTCAAATTTACTTTTCAACTTTTGCCAGTTTTACTTATTGTATTTAAACTTACATATATGTCAGACTAAATTATTCATGAATGGCACTACCCAACAGGACATTGTATATCTGAACCTTTCCCTAATGATAACCACTTGCCACATGTAACTATTGAGCACTTAAAATGTCACTATTGTTACTGAGAAAAAGAATTTTAAATCATATTTTAAATCATATTTAATTTAAATTAATTTAAATTAATTTAATTTTAGCTAGTCACATGTAGTTAGTGGCCATCATATTGAAAAGGGCAGTTCCTGTACAACATGAAACAAAAATCAAGAACTCCAAATTAAACCATCATTTTATATTGTGTTTTTCTCATTTTTTACCAAATCGCAAATAAATAACTTCTTAGAAAATGGAAAAATTGAATGATTTCGTCCATTTAGAAAACCACATATTTTCAGTCTAAGCCAGGCTATATTTGCCAACAAACAGAAATATACGATAGAATGGCTTTGTTTTTGTGCTTGTTAGTCATTGGAAAGAGCTGGTGGGCTATACTGGTACATAACATTTCCAGATATATGTCCACACCTTCATTTCCACATGTATATGGGGTATAATTTTAGGAAGTGGTTGTTAATTATGTTTCACATTCACTTGGTGAGATTTATCTGAGTGTATTTTTATTAAAAAAAGAAATTAAATGGAAAAAGTTAATGCAATAAAAAACTACATATATAGAGGCTAGTTTGACAAAGATAAAACGTTTTTAATTCTCCATAAACCATATTTTTAATTCCCCACAGTCTCCTTAAAATTATGTCCTACATAAATTCCAGTAACATGTTAAATGCCTAGCAGACACCAGCACATAGTTAATGCTCAATATATATGTTTCCCTACCCTCTTTCTTTTTTCTCAATATCAAGAGAATTTCAAAAAAGTACTTAATAGATATTATAAGATTATAAAGAAAGTGACTGACTTGAACAAAATTAAATGAATTAAAGAATATAACAAATGTCTAAGCAGGAATTGGACCAAATAGAAATTTGTCTTTTTTTTTTTCTTTATAAAAGTGAATCCGGTCTGGTAGAGAATAAACCCTTTAGTTAGCCTAATGCAATAAATTTCATGTATATTATGAAAATATAGGGTCTTTCTTGTTGCAACCATAATCTTCGCCATGGTAGAATTTTATCCCAGTAATATTGGGGGAACACAAAAAACATCCCACAGCTAAATATTTCTAATAAAGTTTCAGCCATAATGAATACAAGCTCCAGAGAGGTATTCTTTTCTATTAACAGTGACTATTTAAAGCAGATTATCTGAAGAACTTTTTTTTAAGATTTTATTTATTTATCTGACAGAGAGATAACACAAGCAGGGAAGCACCAGGCAGAGGGAGAGGGAGAATCAGACTCCCTGCCAAGCAAGGAGCACGACACGGGACTTGGTCCCAGGACCAGGATCATGACCTGAGCCAAAGGCAGCCGCTTAACAACTGAGCCACCCAGGCACCCCACATCTGAAGAATTTTTATGAATAAATTTGAATCAAATCAAAAAAAGGAATGAATATACATAAATGCTTTTTTATATTTTCATAAGTTTTACCTTTCCTTCAAAACAAAGTTTTTAAATGTAAGACAACTTAAAGTCAAATTTTTTAGAGCTTATGACTCTTTAATGATGACTAATTTAGGTAGTTATCTAAACTCACTTAAGACAGCCCTGGTTTTAGATAGAAGAGGTCGACTTGAAATGGCAATTTTCTTTTTCATCTATCAATGCCATATGTTGTAAGCATTCCTAAATGACATTTAAACCTGGCTCAGTCATCTAAACAACAAAAGCCATGCATGCTCTGCTTGGTTAACAACCCTTACATAGAAAGAATATAAAAAGCCAACTCTATAGCATATTAAGGTTTTAAAAATAACCAGTATTTACTCATTTGTATTTATCTTCTTAAGGTAATAGCATTTCATTCACATCATCCTGAAATTCTCATGCTTAAAGGGATTTATGGAGAATGCAAGGACTATTATTGTCTGACACTAACAATGATTGTCAGATTGGCACTAGGATATCAGACTTTTTTTTAATTATAAAAGAGAAAATAATTTTACATTCTCCCTTAGATATATTTTAGTAGTAAACCAAGCAATAGCTAATTCATTGATAAGAATTAATGTGGTTTTTTAGGCAAACTAATTTTAGGTTTTATAAATGATTGATGAGTAATTTTTCAAATAACTGTCAGTTAGAGTTCACCCATTAGTAAACCTTCTGGGATGATGTGAGGAGACTGACTCACAGAGCAATTCTATGTGAAGGATACCCTTTCTCCTGCACAGTTCTGAGTAATAGAGAAGACAGAAACCCCAGCTCTCCTTTCAGGCCTGTAACTCGATATTACAGTTTCAAACTTTCACTTCTTAAATCTTTTCACATATCTATTTAAGAGAGAAAGTTTAACCTCCATTGGCTTTTGTTTTAATACACAAGACGTGGGGAAAATATATCATTACATATGCCCTTTTGTCCTAAAATTAAATATATATTTTATATGAAAGAACCTGAGACTAGTAGCTTATCAGATATAAAATATTTCATTTCAGCTGATTAATGATGATGTTCAAAGATAAAGATAAGGATGCATCTACTATTCCTCCACTACGGCATACATAATTTATTGTTATTTATTATAGACACTGAGATCCTGAGTGGGCACACTAAAGGTGACAAGGTCCTGGCTATTTTACTTTTTCAGAGGGAAAATGGCAGACATTGGAGACATATTGTGATAGGTAAGGAAAGAACTGTTATCCAGAAATCTCTGGTATATTAAGATTTATTCCAATAGTTAAACATAAGTGAACAGAGAAAAATGTGAAGGATTTTCATTGTCACACAATGGTTATCATTAGCAGAATATGAAGAGCTGTTTTATTATTTAAATTATGAGTAGTCAATAAACAGTTTAAAGATTCCACTAAAACAAAATGCTATAAAACACAAAATAACTTGCCCCCTCACCACAGAACATCTGTGTGTCCATAGATAGATAAATAGAGCTTAGATATATCAATATAAGCTGTATATTGGTATAAATATATATGTATAACTTTAAATGTTGGGAGATAGATAATCATGTAACTTCATGGCACATAATTTACATTCAATCTATTTCACAGGAAAGGGGAACAAATAGTTCCTGGTGTTTCAAATTTTGATGATTTTCCCTTTATTATTATGTCTTGAAGATATTTCATTTAATCACACAGAATTCTACTTCATAATTTGTAATGCTCTTGAGGTAATGCAAAGAATCTTTTCATTAAATGAGATTCACAAGAATCATGTTTTATACAATATAAAGCTTTATAAACAATTTCAGGATAAAATTCATGTCACAGCACAGGTGAAGCAGGGATTAATCAGGATCGCCAACACTGCCATGCAAGGTGCTTTCTCATTGCAGTAGGATGCACTCTCGCCCAGATTTAACATATGATTTCATGAAGTGATACCTGCAGTTATATCACTTCTACAGATGACAGCTGTTTTAATACTTAAAAAGTTCTATTTCATTCTCTAACACATTTTCCAGTGAACCACGCCCCACAAATCCATAAATATTTCTTGGGTTTCTATGATTATTATTATTATTATTATTATTATTAGCAATCCTAAACAAATCAAGTATATCTGGTGAAAATTATTCCATGGTTAAGGATTCTCTTACTAGAAGTACCATCAGTACGTTTGCCAGAAAGTCTGCAGTTAGCACGTACATAAAAATATCTGAACAAGTCACCTTTCTTTTTTAATTTTCCAGGGTTGTACAGATTAGAGAAACAAAAAAGACTCAAAATATTCAGGCACAGGATAACTATTGAATGCTTATTTAACTTTCCTGTATGGCATAGGGCGAAAGTGGTTGGGATTTTAGAGATTTCTGTAGACTAATACACACAGAGCAACTGAAACCGCTGTTCCTTAGCTGGTATATTTACTGGAACAAAGAAACAAGAATTTGTGGCAATTTATAGAAAGCTACCTCTCTGGAAAATACTGTTATTTTTGGTGTTGTTTCCATATACCAATTTTCAATGACCACCAGAAGTAATTTCTTTTTACCTAATGTATCTTTTTTGAATTTTGTCTCTGGTTGATGCCAACTTTTTTTTGCTCTCTAACATTCTAGCCTGCAAAGATTATGAGGCATCACACAAAACATCATGATGGTACAACTACATTAAATGACATAATGCTGACTGAACAGTCCGGATGACCAGAAGGTACTAAATATCTTGGATGCATATGAGAAACGTTATTTTAAAACAGAGAATTGAACACAATAAATTTGTTAAATGGTTGCTGAAGAATTAAATAATCAAAAAGGAAGTGAATATACTAACACTAAAATAATACCCACAGAAGCAGCTACCACTCCTAGGGCTATGGGGGGAGGGAGGGTGATGGAGGATTTGGGTTGTTAGAACCTAGAATCTTGGAAGAAAGGTCTTGGGATCTAGGAGTCTCTCCTCTAAGGAGATAGTGTGCCAGTATCCCAGCAGCTTTTCAACTGTATCACTGTCAGATGTAGCTAGAATACAGAATTCTGAGGAAGAATTTCTAACCAATTGGTGCAGAAGTCTCTGAGGGGGCATAATGAGGTTGGTTCTATGAGTGCCACAAAAAGACCAAAACTTGAATGAATAGAACCAAGCATCATTTGCATCACTCAAATAATGCTAAGGTGATTTTTCAGTGATATCAGAAAAGAAGAATCAAGCCCCTTCTTTCTACTCACACTTCCAATCTCTCCATTTGTTGAACCCAATAAGGAGTCAACTGGAAGTAAGAAATGTAGTTTGTGGAGTCTCATCCCCTGTAACTCTAAGCAGAATATAGAATGATACATTTGAGAATAAGAGAAAAGAATGTATTGATTAGTGCCCCATCAAAAACTAAATAAGTGACTTTTGACTTTTGGTAATGATGGAGTAAGTAAGATCATACTGGGTGACTACTCTTCTAAAACACATAAAATCGGAATACAGAGGAAAAAGCCAGTACCTGAAGTGACAGGAGAGTGAGCAGAAAAATGTCAGGTTCTGGTAAGGGAGACACACTCAAAGAATGTGAAAAGAAATGTATGAAGTTTCCATGTTTGCAGTTTTTAACCCTGTCGAAGTGCCATTCATAGAACATGGGTGATATGATGGGGATGCCAGAAATTAAAAACATTCTTTCTGGCCAGGGAAGCTGGAAAACTTTGGCTTCTACAGAAAAGGGGAAATCCTAGAAGGAAAGGAACCAGAAAGGAGATCCCCTTGTTCCATTGATCCACATTTATAACTGATAACTGAATCTTACATGTGTGCAATACACTCAAAGAAGCTAATGATGAAGGCAAAAAGTCTGAACTGTTACTGAGGCTGCTGCCCTCCAAAAAATAGTTTTCTGTTAAAGTACAGTTAGGGTAACTGTCTGATAAATCAAAGACAACACTTACCAGAAGAAAAAGAATGGAACCTAGACTCTACACAATTCAACATTCATAATGTCTAGGAAATAATCCCAAATTAATGAACACATGAAGAACCAAGAAAACAAAACGTATTTTCAAGAGAAATAAAAAAATAAACCAAGTGTGATTATGGTATGAACCTAATGTTGAATTCAGGGGAAAAATAAAAGGAAGTATTTAAAGAGGATCTTATGTTTTCCTTCAATTAAGTAAAGCAAAGTATGGATACAGTAATAATATATGTATTCATGTATAAATATATATTTTGTCTATATGTGTGTGTTGAAATTCTCAAGAAAGAATAAAAATTACTAAAATCAGAAATTCTAGAAATCTAAATTAAAATAACTGGAATTAGATAATCACAAGATAAACTTAATAGCTGAATCAAGATGAAGGAGTATGTGAATTTAAAGACAGATTAATAAAAATAACTCAATCTTTAGAGAGAAAAAAAGAATGAGAAAGATAAGTAGACCCCAGGAACCTATTAAATAGTCCAAACTATTGAAAGCCAAAGATAAAGAAAAAAATCTTGAAAGCTGGATTAGAAAAAAACAACTCATTGCACACAAGAATGCAATGATGAGACTAAAGATTGGAGTCTCATGAGAAACCATGAAAGTCATAACAAAGTTGAATAACATCTTTAAAGTACTTAAAGGGAAAAACAGAACCAACCAACAAAAAGTCCCCCAAAATGCCTGCTCACACTAGCCCAAAGGACCAGTAAAGGGGCTACTAGCAAGACTGAAAATGTTCACATAATAGCCTTTTTACGTCAGTCAAACACCACAGAAAAAACTGTGATCCCAACCCCATTGATTCCAGAAAAAGTTATGTGTGGAGGCCTAGGATTCCAAAATAGCAAAGCTATAATCAATGTGTCTCAACACTGTTCTTGGGGTGGTATCAGAAAAGGTCAATTTGGGAGCTCAGACTTTCTTCCACTCTGACCCTTAATGAGACTCTATCCCCTAACATGGTTTCAGCAAAAACTATATAGTGATCCTGGATTTCTACCCACCCTCAGCAAGTAATGAGGCTCCGCTCCCTATCCTTGCTGGGCAAGTGTCAGAGAAGGAAATTCAGTACTGTTACCATGGCCCAGGGGTATAAGGAGGCCAGCTCCGTCACGATGTTAGTGGAGAAACCATGTGGCTTGGCAGAACTGTTACCTTCCCCTGGATCTTCCCCCCTGGTGCCAATGGAAGCCAAATGGGGACCATTGACCTCTGTCTCCATCTAGCAATAATGAGGTAGAGCCCTCCTTCTCTTGCCAGAGCAATGTCACAAAAATACAGTTAAAATATGTTTCAAACAATATCTGGAGTCTCTCAACATGGTATCAAAAATGTACATGTTTCAACTAGAACTCACCCACCATATTAAAACCAGAAACCACTCAAACTAAATATAAAAGACAACAGATATTAAATATAATAATTGCAGTGAAGCCAAATAAATGAAGAAACTAATTCAGGCTTTTAGGAAACAGTCTTACATCCTGACTAGAAATCTGAATGGCAGAAAAGAAGAACAGAAGGACATTTCACTCAAAGAATTTACCATGAACAAGACTGAACAAACATGAATGAGAAACAGTATGAAGGACTCATGAATCTTGTTTTGTTTATTTTTATTTTTCTTTTCTCCTGTTTAGGGGACATTCTTGGAGATGAGGTGTAAGTGATGAAAAGTAAATTGGTAAAATAGAGTGAAACCAATTATAGACATATGGAAGGCCACCTTAGAGAAACAGTGAACCATCTAACTGTTTTAAGCAGTTCGTTATTCAAATGAAAGTTTTAGAAAGATTACTCTGGCAAGAATAGAATATAGATTGGAGGAGCAACATATTAAGTTCAATAAAGGTAGTTATATTCTTCTAATATAGTGAGAATTGATAAAGGGAAGAGCCATGGGAATGGTGTTAGGTATGGGAAAGAGGGAAATTTTTTAACTGTATTTTATTTAAGCTGTCTGTGTCTAGTACCTAAAATTTTGATGAAGCAGAGATAGTCATTTGGGGAAGTATGTGCTTTGATACAGACATAATATGCTTCCAAATAAAATGTGTTTTTTCCATGAGCTCTTCAGTAGTTATCAGGCCACTGTGCCACGCCTGGCCATCTATTCAAAGATTCATCCCCTGGGGTGCCTGGGTGGCACAGTTGGTTAAGTGTCTGACTCTTGGTTTTGGCTCGGGTTGTGATCTCACGGTCACGGGATCAAGCCCCACGTGGGGTTCCACATTCAGTGCTGAGTCTGCTTGGGATTCTCTCTCCTTCTCTCTCTGCTCCTCCCCCATGTGCTCTGTCTCTCTCTCTTAAATAAACAAATCAATCTTTAAAAACAAGAAACAAAACAAAAAAAAACAAAGACTCACTCACCCCTTAGCCTTGTGTTGTAGGCTGCGCCGCAAAGAGAAGATTCCTATATCCAGATAATCAGTTGGCTTTTACCAGACATAAAAGTAAATGAGATCTCCATCTCATTTCAGGCAACTTGACCTGGACTGGGTCTTCTTGATACCTTTTGCCTCTGAAGAGAAGCCTTCTGATTTACTGGAAATATACATTACACCATCTCCTTACCATTAATCCACTTCTCATATGTTCTCAAGTGTTTGAAAACAAATAGCAAAGGGTGCCCTACCTGTAAGGCCTCAGCACTAGAAAACCTTTGCTTGAGAAAGCAGTGGCAGCAGCTTTTTAAGTTCACAGCTCAGGACTTAACATAAAGTGGACGTGGCAGGATTTTGCATGGGAGTTGAAGAATCAAACTTACTGGCCTGTGTGAAATTTGATTAACTGGAATCTCATCAGTCCTCTTGCTGACCACATCCCCAGAAGCAGGCAGCTGGGCTCCTGGGCAGCTCTGTGACCAAGCAGAACTGAGCCAGCTGTCAGCTTGTTCACGAAGGGGAGCCTCCAGAGTGGAGCTTAGCTTTCTTAGCAGAAGCACCAGTGCCTCACACTGTACATCCAGCCTTAACCATTCCATGAACTGGTATCTCTTTGACCTCCTATTCAGTTTTTTAACATCTAATAAGTGTATTTTGATCTGAAAAACCAGACTGACAATGTGGACTTCATTTCCTGATATTTGGAATAGTAACACCTTCCTACAGCATCAAGAGATGGAACATATATAAATCAGACACAGAGAGATTTAATAATAAGGTCTGGTCCCTCTCAGAATGGGCTCAGAAAGACCAGTCTGAGCTTGCACTTCATTTTGACAGCCAAATTATGGGTACAAATAATTAGAATGGGGATATGGATACATGGCACCTAGCAATATTTATCAAAGGGTTTTAAAAGGATGACCATTTCAAATCCAAGCTCGTTTGAACAGTTAGTCAACAATGAAAGAATCACTTTAAAGATGGTTAAACTTAACCCCTAAAGTCACATTTTTCAATTACCATGGCTTATTTGGAGGAAAGGAAATTATTCAATGTGACTCATTATCTTTATTTCAATAAGACTTCCTTCTTCCCCTGAATCTAATCAGGTCTCTTAAAAATTACACAATAAAACACATAAAATTAGAAAAGGATTAAACTTCATGGAGTTTTCACTACTGGTTTTTATGATTAGTAGTTTCCATATTATATTTAAATTGGTTTGCATTTCTTTAAGGGATCATCAACATGCTGAGAGCCAAATCATGTGGTCATAAACAGTCACTGTGACTTTTTACTAGTTGCTAATGATGCAACCATTATAAAATTTTTCTAATCAACACTTGGAGGAAAAAGACATTATCATAAACTCAAAGCCAACTGATTTAGTAGCTAGTTTAACATGAAATATAACAAAAATAAAATTTCATATAGTATACTTTATGTTGTGACATAGTATATTGCCTCTTATTCGAAGATAATTGAAACAAAATAATCAGACTTGATCTATTCACTTCAAGATTCACAAATGTAATTTAAAAACAGGAAATAAGAGTCTAGCTAAAAGATAAGATTCCAAATCAAATATTAAAAATTCTCTCACATTATTTTTACTAATTTTGCAATGAATTAGTGTATAGCGTGTCTCATATAGATTTGCAAATGTGAAATGGTTAAGAAGAGTTGGTTTTGTTCAACTTTTTACTTAGGGTAAATTTAAATTATTCACATATTCAGAATATTCCTCTTTATTTTGGGATATTAACTGTATATGTTTTTATACAACAATTCAGCAGGAACTTGTATACTGCCAAATTATATGGTTTCCTAATTATTTCATACATCATTTAACCAACAACATTAAAAGCTAACACCTATTTAATACTTCTCACATCAAGCACTATTCAATATTTTGAGTGTGTGCATATGTGTGTATGTATGCATGTTTGTGTGTGTGCACTTTAATCACATTTAATCCTCAAAAAAAAACTAATGAGGTAGGTCTTGATCTTGCTATGATTCTGATTTTGTAGAATTAAAAACTGAGATACAGAAAGGTTGGTAACTTGCCAGCTACTTCTCAGCTGGTGAATGGTACAGCAAGACACCACACCATTAAGTCTGACTATAGCCAAAGAGCCTTCTTATTGAGCTAATTAGAATGGAAATTCTCTTCCTCCTTACTAGCAATTTGTTGATCATTGAGTATATGTGGGAGAGTCAAATTTAGGCTTAGATCAGCAGTCTCCGTCTTGTACTCTTACTCTCTTGCAAGCAAACTTCTTGGCATAACTTTGAGTTCCCAGGAATGGACATTATCTAGATATTTAAAGCAATATTACAGTTTTCAATAAAATTTCAGAAACCATCTCTATTATTTGTAAAATTAATATATTAAAAATAGTAAATAATTAATATGTAGGGAACTTTCAAAGAAGAAAATAAAGTAATATGAAAGACCTAACTCTTATATAAGGGTTAGAAGTGGACCACAAATTTGGCTAACCTCCTGAAGACAGAGTCAAGTATAATTAGATATAAGATTCTCAGTCAGTATGATGAACAAAAGCAAGGAGTGCTGGACAGCAATACAATAATAGTAGGATACTTCAATATCCCAGTTCAACAATAAAAACAAAATCCATAGAAAAAATCTACAAAGAGGCAGCAGACTTGAACAACACTGCAGATCAAATGGAACTGACAGACATACACATAATGAAGCTGAAGGCATCACACTTGCTGATTTCAAAATATATTAAACTTCAGTAATCAAACAGTTTGGTACAGGCATAAAAATAGACATATAGACAAATGGAACAGAATAGAGAATCCAGAAACGGACCCGTGCATCTATAGTCAAGGATCTTCAACAAGGATGACAAGATCAAACAATGGAGAAAGAGATCATCTCTTCAACAAATGGCTTTGGGAAACCTGGATATACACATGCAGAAGAATGAAACTGGACCCTTATCTCATACCATATACAAAAATCAACTTAAAATGGATTAAACGCTTAAATATAAAACCATAAAATACTAGAAGAACACGTGGGGGGAAATCCTTTTGACATTGGTCCAGACAATGATTTTTTTGGATATGATCTCCAAAGCACAAGCACCAAAGTAAAAATTAACAAATGGGACTACATCAAACTAAAAGCTTTTGATCAAATAAAGGGAAAAAACAGAGTGAAAAGACAAACCCTGGGATAGGAAAAAATACTGGAAAACTATATGTATATAAAACTACGTGTATGTAGTTTTAGATATATATACACATACATGATAATATGCATAATATATGAGGAATTCATACAGCTCAATAGCAAAAAAAAAAAAAAATTCGAATAATCCAATTTAAAAATGGGCAAAAAAACTGTAGTACATGTTTCTCCAAAAGGACATACAAATGGCCAGCAGGTATATGAAAAAGTGCTCAGCAGCACTTACTGTCAAAGGTTTAGCTAAGCTACTCCATGGGACTGCTACCTCAGCATCCAGTCTAATTGTCAAAGCACCCTATACTGACCTTAAAATGACAAGCCTCCTCATGCAAGTACATGCCCTAGATAACAGCAGCAGAGTCACAAGCAATGTAAGCTTCTGATATGACTTCCTTAACAGTCCTTATGATCCATAGTCTCCCCTGCCTCCCAGTGCCTTCCCTTTATGCACCCCTTAGATCAAACCCCTATGTGGCTACTAAAACTCTATTCTTTTGGTTTGAATTGGCCTATTTGGCCTACCCTGGGAACCCCAAAGTACTTCATTCAGGGGCCCTAATAAAGACATGAACTTTAGGTCCTGTCTCTCTCTTTTTACACTCTGCCTTGACCTCCCCGTGTGGCCCCTTGATGCCTCTGGGTACTTCCTTCAGGACCTCCAATTCAATTCCTGCTGTGGTCTGTTGTTGAACAGCTCACCAACCTGCAACCTGTGCCCCACTTAGTAGGTGTTGAGTTGACAAATTCATAACACTAATCATCAGGGAAATGCAAATCAAAACCACCATGAGATCTTAGTTCATACCTCTTTGAATGGCTATTCTCAAAAGACAAAAGATAATAAGTATTGGTGAGAATGTGGGGAAAAAGGAACCCTTATATACTTCTGGTGGGAATGTAAATTATATAGCCATTATGAAAAATGGTATGGAGTTTCCTCAGAAAAATAAAAACAGAACTACCTTATGATTCAGCACTCTTACTTCTGAATATATGTTCAAAGGAAATGAAATCAGGATCTTGAAGAGATATCTGCACTCCCATGTTCACTGCAGCACTATTCACAATAGCCAAGGTAGGGAAGCAACCCACATGGCCATTGACAGATGAATGGTTAAAGAAAATATAATACACACACACACACACACACACACACACACACACACACAGAGGAATATTATTCAGTCATAAAAAGAAGGAAATCCTGCCATTTGTGATAATATACATAAAACTGCAGAACATTATGCTAAATTAGATAAGCCAGACAAAGAGGAACAAATACCACGGGATCTCAGGTGCATAATCTGAAACAGTCAAACTCATAGAAACAGAGCACAATTTTGGTTGCCGGGACCTAGGGGGAGGGTGAAATGAAAAGATTTTGATCAAAGAGTACAAACTTTCAGTTATGCAATATGAACAGGCTCTGGAGATCTAATGTACGGTAATGCGATTCTAGTTAACAGTAATATATCGTATACTTGAACTATGCTAAGAAGGTACATCTTAAGTGTTCCCAACACACATACACGTGCACGCGCGCACACACACACACACACAAATATTAACTATATGAGGTGCTGGACATGTTAATTTGCTTAATTGTGGTGATTATTGCACAATGTATACATACACAAAGATATACAAAGCATCAAGTTGTACACCTTTAAGACACAATTTTTATCTGTCAATCATACTTCAATAAAGCAGGAAAAAAGTTATAAAACATTGCTGAGATAAATTAAAAACCTAAACAAAAAAAGGATTTACAGAGTGTATAATGAAAAGACTCGTTATTTTTAAGATGGGACTTTCCCCAAATTAATTTATAGTTTCAATATAATCTCCATTGAATTCTAACAGAAATTATTTTGTTAATTTGGCAAGCTGACTCTAAAATTTATATGTAAGTCCAAAGGAAACAAGCATAACAAAAGCAATTTA
>NC_048227.1:53850746-53924975 GCF_002007445.2 Ailuropoda melanoleuca
CAGTCAAAACTAGAGGCTCTGACGGCCAGGGTCACCGAGGCAGAGGAACGCGTTAGCGAATTGGAGGATGGGTTAGTAGAAGAAAAAACGAAAATAGAAGCTGGTCTTAAAAAAATCCACGCCCACGAATGTAGATTACGGGAGATAACTGACTCTATGAAACTATCCAATGTCCGAATCATCGGCATCCCTGAGGGGGTAGAGAAAAACAGAGGTCTACAAGAGAGATTTGAACAAATTGTAGCTGAAAACTTCCCTAATCTAGCAAGGGAAACAAACATTCATGTCCAAGAGGCAGAGAGGACCCCTCCCAAGCTCAACCATGACAAACCTACACCACGTCTCATCATAGTGCAATTTGCAAATATTAGATCCAAGAATACAGTATTGAAAGCGGCAAGGGCAAAGAAATTTCTCATGTACCAAGGCAAAGTTATCAGAATTACGTCAGACATGTCTACACAGACCTGGAATGAGAGAAAGNAATTATGTCAGACCTGTCTACACAGACCTGGAATGAGAGAAAGGCTTGGGGGTGGCATTTTTAAAGCTCTTTCAGAGAAAAACATGCAGCCAAGGATCCTTTATCCAGCAAAGCTGTCATTCAGAATTGATGGAGAAATAAAGATGTTCCAGAATCCTCAGTCATTAACCAATTTCATAACCATGAAACCAGCCCTACAGCAGATATTAAGGGGGGTTCTATAAAGGTAAAAAGGCCCCAAGAGTGATACAGAGCAGAAAGTCACAACCGATACAGAGACTTTACTGGCATGTGGCATCATTAAAATTCTATCTCTCAGTTCTCAGTGCCAATGTAAATGGTTTAAACTCTCCCATAAAACACCACAGGGGTGCAGATTGGATAAAAAGACATGACCCATCCATTTGCTGTCTACAAGAGACTCATTTTGAACCAAAATATGCATAGACTTAGAGTAAGGGGATGGACTACCATCTTCCATGCAAATGGACCTCAAAAGAAAGCTGGAGTAGCAATTCTCATATCAGATAGATTGGATTTTAAACTAGAGGCTATCGATAGAGACACAGAAGGGCACTATATTATTCTTAAAGGAAGTATTCAACAAGTGGATATGACAATTATTAATATATATGCCCCCATCAGGGGAACAGCAAGATACACAAGCCAACTCTTCTCCAGAATAAAGAGACATATAGATAAAAACACAGTAATAGTAGGGGACCTCAACACCCCACTATCAGAAATAGACAGAACACCCTGGCAAAAACTAAGCAAAGAATCAAAGGCTTTGAATGCCATACTCGACGAGTTGGACCTCATAGATATATATAGAACACTACACCCCAGAACCAAAGAATACTCATTCTATTCAAATGCCCATGGAACATTCTCAAGAATAGATCATGCTCTGGGACACAAAACAGGTCTCAGCCAANTAGGTCTCAACTGAGACCAAAAGATTGAAATTATCCCATGCATATTCTCAGACCACGTGCTCTGAAATTGGAACTCAACCAGAAGGAAAAATCGGGAAGAAACTCAAACATGTGGAGACTAAGAACCATCCTGCTCAAGAATGACTTGATAAACCAGGAAATCAAAAATCAATTTAAACAATTTATGGAGACCAACGAGAATGAATACACAACGGTCCAAAACCTATGGGATACTGCAAAGGCAGTCCTAAGGGGGAAATACATAGCCATCCAAGCCTCACTCAAAAGAATAGAAAAATCTAAAATGCAGTTTCTATATTCTCACCTCAAGAAACTGGAACAGCAACAGAGGGACAGGCCTAACCCACTGACAAGGAAGGAGTTGACCAAGATTAGAGCAGAAATCAATGAATTAGAAACCAGGAGCACAGTAGAGCAGATCAACAGGACTAGAAGCTGGTTCTTTGAGAGAATCCATAAAATTGATAGACCACTGGCAAAACTTGTACAAAAACAAAGAGAAAGGACTGAGATATAATAAAATTATGAATGAAAAGGAGAGGTCACGACCAACACCATTGAAATAGGAAGGATTATTAGAAATTTTTATCAACAGCTATATGCCAAAAAACTAAGCAATCTGGAAGAGATGGAGGCCTTCCTGGAAACCTATAAACTACCAAGACTGAAACAGGAAGAAATAGATTTCTTAAATAGGCCAATTAACTATGAAGAAATTGAGTCAGTGATAAACAACCTTCCAAATAATAAAACTCCAGGCCCAGACGGTTTTCCTGGGGAATTCTACCAAACATTCAAAGAAGAAATAATACCTATTCTCCTAAAGCTATTTCAAAAAATAGAAACAGAAGGAAAGCTACCAAACTCATTCTATGAGGCTAATATTACCTTGATCCCCAAACCAGGCAAAGACCCCCTCAAAAAGGAGAATTACAGACCGATTTCTCTAATATTTCCCTAATGCATATGGACATCAAAATCCTCAACAAGATCCTTGCTAATAGAATCCAACAGGATTATCCATCATGACCAAGTGGGATTCATATCTCTGATGCAAGCGTGGTTCAACATTCGCAAATCAATCAGTGTGATACATCATGTCAACAAGAAAAGCCTCAGGAACCATATGATCCTCTCAATTGATGCAGAAAAAGCATTTGACAAAATACAGCATCCTTTCCTGATTAAAACCCTTCAGAGTGTAGGAATAGAGGGTACATTTCTCAATCTCATAAAAGCCATCTATGAAAAGCCTACTGCAAGCATTATTCTCAATGGGGAAAAGCTGGAAGCCTTTCCCTTAAGATCAGGAACACGACAAGGATGCCCACTCTCGCCACTATTATTCAACATAGTACTAGAAGTCCTTGCAACAGCAATCAGAAGACAAAAAGGGATCAAAGGTATCCAAATCGGCAAAGAAGAAGTCAAACTGTCTCTCTTTGCAGATGACATGATACTCTATATGGAAAACCCAAAGGAATCCACTCCCAAACTATTAGAAGTTATAGAACAATTCAGTAAGGTGGCAGGATACAAAATCAATGCCCAGAAATCAGTTTGCATTTCTATACATGAATAACGAGACTGAAGAAAGAGAATTAGGGAATCCATCCCATTTACAATAGCACCAAAAACCATATGTTACCTTGGAATTTAACTTAACCAGAGACGTAAAGGACCTATATGCTAGAAACTATAGATCACTTTTGAAAGATATTGAGGAGGACATGAAAAGATGGAAAAATATTCCATGCAAATGGATTGGAAGAATTAACATAGTGAAAATGTCCATGCTACCCAGAGCAATCTACACTTTCAATGCTATCCCGATCAAAATACCGAGGACATTTTTCAAAGAACTGGAACAAATAGTCCTTAAATTTGTATGGAACCAGAAAAGGCCCAGAATCTCCAAGGAACTGTTGAAAAGGAAAAACAAAGCTGGGGGCATCACAATGCCGGATTTCGAGCTGTACTACAAAGCTGTGATCACAAAGACAGCATGGTACTGGCACAAAAACAGACACATCGACCAATGGAACAGAATAGAGAACCCAGAAATGGACCCTCGGCTCTTTGGGCAACTAATCTTTGATAAAGCAGGAAAAAATACCCAGTGGAAAAAAGACAGTCTCTTCCAAAAATGGTGCTGGGAAAATTGGACAGCTACATGCAAAAGAATGAAATTTGACCACTCTCTCACACCATACACAAAAATAAACTCCAAATGGATGAAAGACCTCAATGTGAGACAGGAATCCATCAAAATTCTAGAGGAGAACATAGGCAACACCTTCTATGACATCGGCCGGAGCAACCTTTTTCACGACACATCTCCAAAGGCAAGAGAAACAAAAGATAAAATGAACTTATGGGACTTTATCAGGATAAAGAGCTTCTGCACAGCCAAGGAAACAGTCAAAAAAACTAAGAGACAGCCCACGGAATGGGAGAATATATTTGCAAAGGACACCACAGATAAAGGACTGGTATCCAAGATCTACAAAGAACTTCTCAAACTCAATACACGAGAAACAAATAAACAAATCATAAAATGGGCAGAAGATATGAACAGACACTTTTCCAATGAAGACATACAAATGGCTAACAGACACATGAAAAAATGTTCAAAATCATTAGCCATCAGGGAAATTCAAATCAAAACCACACTGAGATACCACCTTACGCCAGTTAGAATGGCAAAGATAGACAAGGCAAGAAACAACAATTGTTGGAGAGGATGTGGAGAAAGGGGATCCCTCCTACATTGTTGGTGGGAATGCAAGTTGGTACAGCCACTCTGGAAAACAGTGTGGAGGTCCCTTAAAAAGTTAAAAATTGAACTACCCTATGACCCAGCCATTGCACTACTGGGTTGTTTATCCCAAGGATACAGACGTAGTGAAGAGAAGGCCATATGCACCCCAATGTTCATAGCAGCATTGTCCACAATAGCTAAATCATGGAAGGAGCCGAGATGCCCTTCAACAGATGACTGGATTAAGAAGCTGTGGTCCATATATACAATGGAATATTACTCAGCTATCAGAAAGAACGAATTCTCAACATTTGCTGCAACATGGACGGCACTGGAGGAGATAATGCTAAGTGAAATAAGTCAAGCAGAGAAAGACAATTATCATATGATTTCTCTCATCTATGGAACATAAGAACTAGGAGGATCGGTAGGGGAAGAAAGGGATAAAGAAAGGCAGGGTAATCAGAAGGGGGAAGGAAGCGTGAGAGACTATGGACTATGAGAAAAAACTGAGGACTTCAGAGGGGAGGGGGGTGGGGGAATGGGATAGACTTGTGATGGGTAGTAAGGAGGGCACGTATTGCAGGTGCACTGGGTGTTATACGCAACTAATGAAGCATCNGGGATAAAGAAAGGCAGGGTAATCAGAAGGGGGAAGGAAGCGTGAGAGACTATGGACTATGAGAAAAAACTGAGGACTTCAGAGGGGAGGGGGGTGGGGGAATGGGATAGACTTGTGATGGGTAGTAAGGAGGGCACGTATTGCATGGTGCATTGGGTGTTACACGCAACTAATGAAGCATCGAACTTTACATCGGAATCAGGGGATGTACTGTCTGGTGACTAACATAATATAATAAAAATCATTAAAAGAAAAAAAAAAGAAAATTAGGAAGGGCTTAAACAATTGAATTTATATAAATTGAGCACTGACCGAAAAAAAAAAAAAAGAATTACACTATCCCCATCTATCGCAACTCCCTAAAGAATGCAAATGCATATTTGTGTTAACCAAAACCTTAAACTACAAATTTACTTATTTTTTATAATTTAAAATTTTTTCTCAAACTTATATTTTATCACTTACAAACACAATTTATATATTAAATTAGTTATTCTAAAGTCCATTTGTTTTTGCCTCCTACTGTTTTTATATTTCACCAGCATTTTGTGGCAGTTTAGTGTTGGGGATAAGAAGTTAGATGCCAGTATGACTTTGATTTCACTGGCGATGATCTTTATTTTACCTTTTAGTAAACTAATGCAACTTTAGCTTTATTCTGTGGTTTCCTGAAACGTCATTACATTGTGTCTATGTGTAGATCTTTCTCTACGTTCAGTTTTGGACATTTAGGGGCCCAGTTACATATGAAGACTTGGGATTTTCTGATGTAATTCTCATATTTTCTTTCTTTTTTTTTTAAGATTTTATTTATTTTTTTGACAGAGAGAGAGAGAGCAGGAGTAGGCAGAGCAGCAGGCAGAGGGAGAGGGAGACCCAGGCTCTACACTGAGCAGAGTGCCTGATGTGGGCTCAATCCCAGGACGCTGGGATCATGACCTGAGCTGAAGGCAGCCGCTTAACTGACTGAGCCACCCAGGCGCCCCTCATCTATTATTTTTTTGTTGATGTATTTCTCAATGTCCACTTGTGCTGTTTTCTAAAGTTGTCATTATGTATATAATGGAATGTGAATGCATTGTCTATGAAAATTACCTTTTCAACATGTTTTCAACTGAATGATATTTGCTCTTTTATTAATATTTTCTTTCGATGCTACCAATTTCAGAAACTGTATTTTTCATATTACTATTAACTAAAAGTCCACCTCTTTTCAGGTTTCCTTTTTTCTTTTCTTCTTTCTTTCTTTCCTTTTTTTTTTTTTTTAACCTAATGCCATTTTTCTGTTCCAGTATCACATCCAGGACACGACACTATATTTAGTCATCATATCTCCTGAGGCTTCTCTTGGCTATGACAGTTTCTCAGACTTTCCTTATTCTTGAAGACCCTGGTAGTTTTGTGGAATACTGGTCCTTTTTTGCAGAATTTTGCAGAATATTCTTCTACTAGGATTTGTATCTGTTTTCCTCATAGTTAGACTGGGGTTGTGTGTTTTGGGTATGAAGGCCACTAAGGTGAAGTGCCCTTCACTACTTCCAATCATGGGTAAAAACTATCAACATGACATATCACTGTTGTTAACCTTGATCATCTGGTAGAAGTAATGTTTGTGAGGTTTCTTCACCATGAAATTACTTGATAGCCCCCCATCAAGTCTGAAAGGAAAACACTTTGTACAGCCCACTCTTAAGGAGTGGGGAATTAAGTTACGCCTCATAGAAGATGGAATATTTTCCAAATTATTTGGGATTCTTCTGCGTAAACCTTATTGGGGCACCTGGGTGGCACAGCGGTTGGGCGTCTGCCTTCGGCTCAGGGCGTGATCCCGGCGTTACGGGATCGAGCCCCACATCAGGCTCCTCCGCTATGAGCCTGCTTCTTCCTCTCCCACTCCCCCTGCTTGTGTTCCCTCTCTCGCTGGCTGTCTCTATCTCTGTCAAATAAATAAATAAAATCTTTAAAAAAAAATGGATTCTTCTGCATGGAAGATGTGTCTATTTCATTTATTTAATCTGTTGATATCAGTATAGCCACATGATGTTGCTTCCATCTTTTGGTAATTATGAAAAAAGCTGCTTGCTATAAAAATATGTGTGCAGGTTTTTGTGTGGATATAAATTTTCTTCTCATTTGATTAGATACCTAGAAAACTGAGGTAATGAGGTGATGTCCAAGGAAAGATGCCACTCACTAGTCAGATATTTGCCACAGATTTCAAAAGTTGATTCATGTCTAATAACATATTTTTCCTAGAGGCAGTACTCAAAAATCTTAAAGTAAAAGAACTTAACAAATCAGAAGGCTAAGAGTTATTTTTAATTAATTCAAAATGAAAAATTGAACAAAATGGTGATGGGACTGGGAGGGAGGGAGAGCAGTTGTGAAGAAATGCATTTTCACATAAACTAAGGGATAAGAAAATAAATGCATTTGTGTTCCACTCTATTAGTTCATTCTTTTAGGAAACAAATTCATAGGTTTGCTTTTACTTCCTTTTCATGCCAATAATTAAACTGAATTTCAGGTTTGTTAAGGAACACGCCCTTCCTCCTACAACAAATGTGTGGAAAAAATAGATGTCATACTCCAAAGCATTTGTTCTTTCCAGTAAAACTCACTGCCTTCCTGGTATATATCAGTGGTTCACTTTTGAAATGTCTTTGTTTTTCATGTGATTTTTCTTATATGCCAGCCATAAAATATATTAAAAACATATTAAAGACATACCAAAAACATATTAAGTACAAATAAATGTTAAGTGTTATTAGTAATACCGATTTTTACACTGAATTTACAAAGATTCTAGATTATACTATTTTTTATTTTATGACCACAATTTTAAATATCAATAAAATTGAATATGTCGTTTTCTAAGTTTCCAGTTTAAACATTTCCTCAGAAATCATAAATCAAGTATAAATAATAAGCAAAACTTTATATGTTCCCTGCAGTGTTTAAGTATCTACCAGTCATCTAGCAGGGAAATGCTGTTATGGAAACATTTTGCTGTTAAGTAAGCACATGATTGTCAAGGAACACTATCTGTAATTGCATAGTTTATTGTTTAGTAAAAGGTCTGTTAGCATTTCCATTGCAATTGTCATTGTTTAATAATTTAATTTATACTAGCCTGAAACTTGCTGTTCAAACTCTTCAGGCAAATATTTTCATACTTAATGACTTAAATTCAGATCGACCACATTCTAGACAAAGAATAGAAGGAAGTCATATAGTATACAATATCTTATTCATCATAAGTTATTTCAGTGTCTAGCTCACAACATGAAGACAGTAAATCATTTAAAATAACTCAACTAGTTCCTTCACACAATACAGAAAAAAGGCAGAATTATGTGGATGTTATAGGAGATGAAAAGGAATAAGATAATCAGAAAGAAAGAAGAAAGAAGATAAAGCTTTAAATAAAAGTGGGAAAAAGAAAGATCGCTGCCTATGTAACCTTTAATAACAGTATGGGGTAAAATTGAGAATGATGGCTTTCTCATTTCCCTCCAATATAATCTCCCTATTTAAAGTTCACTCTGCTTCATGTGAATAATGTATGTGGGCTGACATTCCAGAATAGGAAGAAATAACATGAACCATAGTATAATAAGCTGTAAGTGAACAATACCATTTCTTAATATACTAGGGGATGGGAAGTAGAGTTCATCAAATCAAGCCATAGTAATTATTAAGCTTTTTAAAGTAACAGCACTTAGATTAAGTTGAGCCAATATTTTGCTATTTTATTTAAGTATGAGAAAAGACATAAAGTATGATTCTTTAAATGCCCATTTTTTTCTGCTTTATTTACTTTCCAAGTGCTGTTACATCTAGGTTTAGCACATGGAAGAAAAAACCAGCTCACTTACAGAAACTCGGTGCTCTAGGTAAAATTGATGATTAGTAACACAGAAAGAAAATTACAGGATTTTTTCTAATATTAAAGACAATTAGGAAAGTAGTGCTGTAACATTTCATGTATCTAGCACTATAAAGCGGTAGGAATATTTAACATATATAAATTTTCAAAATAATTGAAGCTTTAAACTTAAGTTAGATTACACTTTCAATGCATACTCCTTTATGTCTTAATACTTGCGTTTTATATTAAGTTCAGTTATCTTGGGTTTCGCACTCTGTACTTTTTCTTCAAATTATTAGCTAGATTTGACAACTGAATTTTCATGTGTAATTCATAGTCGGCTTTCCTATTTCCATCAAAAACCTGCTGCTATTTTTATTGTGATAGCATTTAGTCTATACATATGTTTGGAGGAAATTGACATTTTTTATAGTATTGAATCTTTCAATATGAATGCATACAAATTCATTTCTTTATTTAGACAACTCATAACTTTCATCTAAAACATTTCCTTGTTCTCCGTATAAATGTCTTTCATATCTTTCATTTGACATACAATAAAAAGGCAGTTTTGTTTATCACCTTCCTAGATACCATTTAAAAAGTCCTTGTGGTGAGATCCCATGAAGCTTTCAAATGTAGGTATTTCTCTGTCCACACGTAGGTACGGACTGAATATGGAAAATGAGAATTTATCATAGTATCATTACTGTCTTTTCATGCTACCGAAAAAGGCTATTCTAGTAGTTACATATCCAAGAATCATATGGGCTAGGGCCATCTTGACAAAACCCAGATATTTAAAATAAATTATTGGAACAAAGAATCTTGAAAAAATCAATGCTTGATTCAAGCCCAGGTTTTGAGGATTTCTTGCTGTTCTTACATATGATATCACTTAAAATTTCATTTCTACTGTTTTATAACTGCTACTATTTTATGTTAAAACTGATATTTGTATGAGCCCTAGTACTTATTGATATTAATAATCCATCTTACACTTTCATATTTGTATATTTTGTGAATGAAATTTCTGATCCTTTGTGGCCACCATGCATTGTTACTTTCAAACCTTGCAGTGATTCTGTCCACGTTCTACCCTAGTTTCCTTACCCACATTGGCTGATCCACACTAAGTGGACTACCCGAGGGGGACCCTCTGCCGACTGCCAGAGTTCTCTTTCTGTTCAGCTTTCTCCTTCCTGGTGCTCTGTCCTGTGAACTCTAACAACCCTGCTTTACCTAGACTCTAAGCTTTGTCTCCAGGGCATCCTCTGGTTCTGCCTGATTTCCCACCCCTATGGCATGGACTGCAAACTTTTTCAGAGCAGTAATTTTGGGCAAAATTAGGGCTTGCACTATTTGTTTTCCACTTTTCAGGGTTAACCATCATTCATTTCATGATGTGCAGTGTCTTGAAAACTATTTATACGCTTTACCTATTTTGGTTTGTTTCAAGGAGGACAGTAATTTATACTTGTTAATTTCATCTTTTCTTGAATCTGAACAATTAAGTTTTTTTTTAATTAAGCTCATAATACCCTTCTAAGGAGAAGTAGAATAAAATGTCATTTATTAGAAGAAACTAACATTTTTTGAAAATTTCTATAACAGAGATTTTATCAGAATACTGTCTTATGATGGAAAACTTCAGCAAATGAGATACAAATGATAATTCCATTGAGTTAGTAGTGTCCTAATTATAAAATAAAAAATTTCAAAATAATAAAGATGTTTACAATGTGAATGGTATCCTTATTCTTTATTACTCATAAATAATATATGATGGTACTCTAAAACTGCAGAAAAACAAATATATTTTATACAAATAAAGTGAATAACACATTATATAGTTTGGTCCTAATATTATTCTCTTACAAAAATATTTTAGCCTCCTACTTTGTCCTTTGATTGAAGAAAACTGAAATGACATATCTCTCATGACATCTGATTTGCTTCACTAAACTGTGACTCAAAACATTTTTTGTATTGAATAAATGCATACTTTATATCTTTAAAAATATTCACTTAACACACAAAAGCAATTAATAAGTATTAGTAAATTAATATATTTGTTATGTTTGTATTGGTTTTCTCTGCAAATAAGTGTCAATACCTTATATTTTAAGGTTTTTGTTTCATATAAAAAATATTGTGTTTGATTTAATCTATAACACATCCACGTGAGGCCTTCATAATGCTCTTTGGTTATGTTATGATAAAGGAAATCATTTTGTCATGTTAGCAATCTGTAAAGTTTACTATAAGAATCACAGTTTTAACATCTATGGGATCCTATAAGTCTCTTGGAATAACGGAATTTGATTTCCATTATTAAATATTTAAATCAAATTATATATTTATTATATATGTGATTTTGTATGCTACATAGATGGAAGACAAGGCAAGTCATGATCTTTCAGAAAAAATTATTCCACTGAAGTTTTCCAATTTATAATTTAAATTGTATGCATTAACCTAAAACTTCAAGTAATATCCCCTTTGACATCACAGGTTAATCTGAGAAGAGAAGAAGTAAATATGAGTCAATCAATGAATGCAATATGAAAATTCTGACATTTTATTTCAAAAGAGAAAAAGAAAAATTCCAGTGACAATAATTCCACAGTTTTTTCAATTCACTGATAATTTTTTTTCCTTAACCTATTACCTCATAAATATGGTTAGCATTTGTAACTATTTTAGTGAGGTTGGTAAGGGAATGAAAGCAATTAAATTTCTTTATTTCCTAAAACATATCTTTAAAATACATACTAACAGCATGGAATAACATGATATTGTAAGATAAATGCTAATAATTTTATAAACATGTGACTTATTATTCACAAAAATAATATAGTAGTGTTATTACTAAAATGCTTAAAAATAAAATAGAGGAACAATTCAGAGAAAGGATGGCATTGATTGATAATGCTAATCTATAAGCCAATACTATAATTGTGCAGAGGTAGAACTTTAATGAGTTTATGGTTGCACACAATAAATAAGGAAAAATGGCAATATTACCAAAGTATGAGTGTTGTGCTAGCTGCCGTGTTCAGTACTCAAAGGAAGTGATCAGAACACTTGTAAGATACACTGTGATGTCTGTGCTGTGAATTAACCAAGGGCCCTATCTCTATCTCTAAAATTCTTTAATCCCTTTTTAATTTAAACCTTGTTTATAAGTCATTAGTGACATTGGTAATAAACTTACCTTCTCATAAATTATTTAAACTTTCTCATGTTTCTTTAAATTTAGTATCGGAAGAGTCTCTTTCTTATGTTATCCCCAAACCACCACTGCCCTGGGAATACTAGAAGGTTAATCAATTTGAAAATGTTGATATGATTTGGTTTTTGCTCAAGGTACACAACAGAGAAGAAGAGATAAAGAATACAGAAAGAACAGAATAGAACTGGAAGAAAGGCAAGTGAAAACTGGGCTGATGTCATCTACACAAAGAGAAAAAAAATGTAGAAAGAGGCAGGGAGTGGGAAGGGAGAATGACACATGGTGAGCGAGTAAGCAGTGGGAATATAGAAATAACCAGCAATGAACAGATTGAATAAGGATATTAGTCAAAATACAGGAAAAAAGTTGAGAAGTGAATATTCTTTTTTTTTTTTTAAGATTTTATTTATTTATTTGACAGAGATAGAGAGAGCCAGCGAGAGAGGGAACACAAGCAGGGGAGTGGGAGAGGAAGCAGCAGTCTTCCAGGGGAGGAGCCTGATGTGGGGCTCGATTCCAGAACGCCGGGATCATGCCCTGAGCCAAAGGCAGACGCTTAAGGACTGAGCCACCCACGCGCCCCGAGAAGTGATAATTCTAGCCAATTTTAGTAAGTCTAAAATGGAAAATGTTATGTGATAAATGTTAGAAAGTAGAAAGGAAATAGTAACAATTTTACAAAGCAAACAAGAGTTAAACATAAGAACCTTCTCTCCACTAATTAAGTCCAATGAGAGTAAGATAATAAGATAACTACTGCACAGAAAAATTATTTAAGCCGCAACAGCAAAACTGCCTTCCTTATAGAAATCTAAAGGGGAGTGGGCCATGTTTAAAATCTTTATATTTACACTTAACAGTAATTAAAGCCAAATGTGAAAGAAATTATTCATTTTGCACATTTTGACTTCATTTTTCAGTTCCTTTATTTTACTCTAGATGAGTAAACATATTTAACACCTCTTTTAGTTCATCAAACTGTGTATTAACTCGTAAAACTTGAAGGGAATTTAACGTCCAACATAAATGCTCTCTTACTTAAATAGTGAATATATCGATAATAATAGAGTGTATACTTCCTTATGAAAATTAAGTGGTACTAGAAATTCCTAATGAAGCCAACAGATTAATAATCTCACTCCTCATTATGCAGTTATCAAAGCAAAGTTCCTGCACTTTTTAACTGCTTCATCTTCTGACCCCACAGTAATTATTTACATTTATAAATTTATACTTTTTATATATATTTAACTTGATTGACAAAAAGATGTTATTG
Organism: Ailuropoda melanoleuca; assembly: GCF_002007445.2. NCBI lineage: Eukaryota > Metazoa > Chordata > Mammalia > Carnivora > Ursidae > Ailuropoda > Ailuropoda melanoleuca. The sequence goes on from NC_048227.1 coordinate 53,863,955, forward strand.
TTTACTTTAAAATAAATTTAATAAAAAATAATTTGAAAATTGGAAAATATTATCAAAATAAAGTGAACCTGGTAATATTCCCCACAACATAAAAGCAGAGATAATGAGATGCACCAGTAGATATGAAGTGTAATTTTAAATCTGGTAACCCAAATAACCTCTTTGTATTTCCCAATGATTTTGTACTCTGTAGGAAATAGTCCTAGCTTTTGTGTAGCTTATGATTCAGAGCAATTTATACTGCCATTATATGAAACTAAAATATCCACCTCTAGATTGTGATCCACACACTATCTGCAGGTAGTCTCCATATTCAAAGCAGGGCTGTGAATTCTAGATAATTAAATGTGTCATTCGAAATATCATTTCGGCTAATGTTTATTGATAATTTGAAAGATGGAAATTCAAAAATATATTTATATATCTTATATATTTTTTTAAATTATACCAATATGACAAAAATTAAGACCCAGATAGATTTGAGAGGTATTACTAGAAATAGTTCAATTATAAAACACAAACTAACCAAATTTATTCTGGGGATCTAAAGTGCAACGTGATGACTGTAGTTAACAATACTGTACTGTATATTTAAAATTTGCGAAGGCAGTGTATTTTTAATGTTCTTATATCAGCCCCCCAAAAAAAACTTGTGTGAGGTGATGTGTTAAATAACCTTATTATGGTAATCATTTCACAATATATGCATATATTAAATCATTATATCATACACCTTATCCTGTCACAATGTTATTTCTCAGTTATATCTCAATAAACCTGGGGGGAAAAATAAATAGAATTTTCCTGGTGGGGGAGTGAAAGGCTAGGAGAATTTTATAGGTTTTTCTACTCCCGGGCTCTGGCCTTTTGTTTCTAACATGATGGGCCATTACTTTAAAATCTCTTTTGCTTCTCAAACATCATCAGTTCAGGAGTGTTTCTATAGCCAGCACTGAGATTCTAAAGTTCCTTCCCTTGAAACTGCTATTGTAGTGCACGGCTCCTGCTTCTGAGCTGCTCCCTCCATTGTAGCAGATGCGGCTTTTCGGAGACTTGTCACTTTTATGACGGCTACTACCATCACATAACCTTCCTGCTTTGGCTATGGTTTTTCCCTAATGCAGCAGTCAAGATGGATCTTAGTCCTATTTGCAGCTTTTCCACTCAAGAGTGGGCCCTTTCATTCTCGGAGTGGGTATGTCCAGCAGATTTCTGCCATTTCTAGACCTGCTCCACTTTCTGTCATTCTCTGCCGGGGGTGGGGGGATGGGGTGGGGTGCTATAACAGGGAGGCTTCCCAGGTGGGTTCTCATATTGTCAACAGCACTAGTCCACAGCTGTATGTATTTGTGCTATTTCACTGAAAAATATTTTGTTGAGATGTTCTTCTGGTTATTAGTTATGATTTCAAGGATAAAAAGTGATGTAGACCTAGGCTTCAAGTATGTTTTTTAGCAAAATGTTATTTGCAAATGAATGATTTAACAACAATAAGAAAAATAATAATATACAGACAGTGGAAAGAAAGAAGTGAACATAAAAGAAGATTTAAGAGCAGTAAACGTGTTGAATAGATGATTATAAACTCAAATGAAGTAAAAAGAGTATCACATAATTCAAGAAAATTAGCACAAATTTTACATCTGTTGATATGTTCAGTTTCACTTTTCTTCAATAAAAGTGGTCAGAGGTTTGTATACCATGAAGTCAAATTATTATTGTGAGATTGATTGTTTAATGTTGGTTGCCTTCATTAGAAAATTGGCTTCAAAAACACAGATGCTTTCTCCTTTTTTCTTTCTTTCTTTCTTTTTCTTTCTTTCTTTCTTTCTTTCTTTCTTTCTTTCTTTCTTCCTTCCTTCCTTCCTTCCTTCCTTCCTTCCTTCCTTCTTTCCTTCCTTCCTTCCTTCCTTCCTTTTTTCTCTTTTTCTCTTTCTTAAATAACATTCCTCCAGTGGTAATAGGTATTGCTTTAATGAATAAATATATAAATGAATGAAATTGTAATGTGAAGTGTAACATCTCAAATCTGCAGGATTCCAAGGCAGACACTATGTTTTCAGTCCTTGAATTATGTCTAATTATTCCTCACCTCGGGGTCTTGGAATACGCTATTCCTTTAGCCTGGAAGGTTTTCACTCACACTGTACACAGTAGACTGTACTTTTTCAGCCTTCAGGTCTTACCTTCAATGACACCTCCCCGTATACAGTTATTTTCTGAATCTCCTTTTCAAATACAAGTCTCAGGCCCCTTGTGAGTCCATTAGGAATGTTATCTCCAGAACCTACATCCACACATTACCAATCTAATTAGCAATAATTTCCCTGTGTGATTGCAGTTGGAAAACAACGACTCAAATTCACCAGAAGTATAGAGCAGAACAGTAAGATTATGGATATATAGTATGGATTTATGGTTATTTTTGAGTGGCATATTGTAAATGGTAATACACTGTCACTTTTGAAGTTGTTTATACTAAATTTGGTTAATATCGCTGACTGCTTTAATGCATTTCTACTTTACTTTTTTGATTTCCTTTACTCTAGAAAGTACTTCATAATATACCCTCTGAGTTATATTTTAGACAAGTGTAAGTCATATGTTAGATTTATATATTTCATAAATTTAGTCTTTAATGTATTTTATATGTGATTTACTCAAGAAGCACATGAGTAATGTCAGTAATGTCATTAAATATGCAATATTTAATCAATGGAACACTTTAAAAATAAAAGATAAATGCAATCTGCTGTTACACTCCACAATTTATTTAGTAATTCATTTAGAGTATGTAAGTTTTTATGGAAAATCACCCTCAGAAAAGAAATAAAAATAAGCTGATTCAGTGAGAAATATTTTCTTTATGCAATACTTTTTGAATTTTTCATTATTATTTGAAATTATTTTAATACCAATTTAAAGAAAATACAACCTGGAAAATATATTGAAAGCCATAATAGGGGCGCCTGGGTGGCACAGCGGATGAGCGTCTGCCTTCGGCTCAGGGCGTGATCCCGGCGTTATGGGATCGAGCCCCACATCGGGCTCCTCTGCTATGAGCCTGCTTCTTCCTCTCCCACTCCCCCTGCTTGTGTTCCCTCTCTCGCTGGCTGTCTCTATCTCTGTCGAATAAATAAATAAAATCTTTAGAAAAAAAAAAAAGAAAGCCATAATAGTTGAAATAATAATTTATGGTCCTGACAGATGAAATCCAATATACTGTTATGACCTAAAACAGAAATATTACTAAACAGGTAGTTTATTATTAAAATATATGCATTAAAACATCAAAGCAACCGAATGCATGTTGGAGAACTAGACTAATTTTCAGAAGAAATTTGTTTTTGGTTCTTGTCCTTACTGTTCTTATGGATTTCTTTTCCTAAAGAACTACATTATTGAACATGTGGGGGGGGAAATGTGAATAATAAATGAGCGAATCCAAAGGTAAAAATCCACACGTACTACTTCAAATGAAAAGCAATTTCAGTTTATGTATCTAAAAGACCTTAAATTTCATGACAAGCTAAACAATGTGCTTTTGGAAAAGAGAAAATAAGAAAACCCTCGAGGTGTAAGCACCCAGACATCCGGCCCTCTATTCACATGCCTTACCCTCACGTCAGTCACCTGGAAGCAGCTGGGTCACAATTCTAAATTTCCGAGAAGAAAATCTATTGGTCCAGGTAACTGAAACAGTTCCAGAACCTTTCTCTAAGAGAAAGGTTGTCTTTTGGGCAACTGGATGGCTCAGGTGGTTAAGCATCTGACTTTGGCTCAGGTTATGATCCCAAGGTCCTAGGAACGAGTCCCACATCGGGCTCCTTGTTCAGTAGGTCCCGCCTGCTTCTCCTTCTCCCTCTGCCTGCCCCACTCCCTGCTTCTACTCTCTCTCTCTCTCTGTCAAAATAAAATAAAATCTTAAAAAAAAAAGTTTGCCTTTTGACATTTAGATCATTCCATTATTTCCTACAGGATTTATTTTTGTGAATGGTATGAAATGACTTGGTTTTATCGTTTTCTGTATTAAAAAAAAATTTGTAATACTTTTGAATAGTCCACCTTTTACTCACCAATTTACAGTGAGTTCTGTTTCTGTGCTGTATTCCATTGGTCTGTTTATATACACCTATACCAAGGTCATATTTCCTTAATTAAATGTAGAGCATAATAAGGCTGTTATTTATCTGACAGGGTAATTTTCCTTACAGAGTTATTTTTTTCTCCTGAAAATTGTCTTTGTTGTTACTAGAGCTTTTGCTTTTCCAAATAACTTTTTGAATAAGCTTGCAAAAATCCTTGAAAAATTAAATCAGGATTTTAATAGGAATTGAGTATATTCGTGGGTGAATTTGGAGAAATTTATAAAATGGCATCTTGTTAAATACCACCATATGTATTTCTATATGGATTTATTCATTTTCATTATACTTTAAAATCATTTTATAATTTTCTCCACAAATGTCCTATCCATCTTTCATTACTCATCTTTGATATCCTATAGTTTTGTTTTAAATGGTAATTTTTAAAATGTATTTTACTCTTTATTGCTAGTATATGAAGTGCAATTGATTTTCTTTTTTTAAACGCTATCTGGCAAATCTAATGAACTTTCTAATTCTAATCCACTTTGTGTCCCCTCAGTTTTTATGTTGACATTAATGTCAGCTATGAATCCTGCTTTTTTGTTTTGTTTTGTTTTAAATTTTCTCCACTGTTTCTTTTTCTCTACTGAATATGCTGGCTAGGATTACAAGGGTGGGACCAACCTGCCATGTTGCTGGCTTAAATGTACAAGAAGTTGTTTATTTTTTTCTTTTTAAAGATTATATTCATATATTTATTTGAGAGGGAAGGAGTGAGAGAGAGAAAGAGAGCATGAGAGTGGGGAGGGGGAGAGAGAGAGGGAGAGGGAGAAACAGACTCCCTGTTAAGCAGGTAGTGGACACAGGGCTTGATCCCAGGGTCCCAAATCATGACCTGAGCTGAAGGCAGACTAAACAACTGAGCCACCAGTATCGACTATTTTCCAGGGACTCTTCTTTTCCATTGTATCAGCTGATTCTGATCTTGGAACACACATCTTAACTATACAGATGTCCTGTTCTAATGTTTGAACTCTGATTTTTTTTTTCTGGTTTATTTCTCTAGAGATTTTATTCCATTTCAACTACTTCCTATTTATTTTTTATAATTTCTTTAAATCTTTGCTCTATTAATAGTACTTTTCTTATTTACAGTACTGTTACTATTCACTTTACTTTCATTTTATAACATCTTATGTGGGAAATGTAATTTATAGCTTTTATTCTTCCATAGTGAGTTTGTTCTCAAAATGTGTTCTTAAAATCACTTATGTATACTAATCAGTCCATAAGATAGAATAGACTATGCTAACAGAGGAATAATTTGGCAGAAATATGCAGTCTGAAATCCTCCAAAGACTGAGAATAAAAGTTGTCACCTGAAAAATATTTTAACGAGTGTGGAATTTGAGACTAAAAGATATTTTTATGTTTTCTTTGGATACTTAGTAGGTACCCTAAACTTTGAATTATTAATGATAATACCTTTATTGAGAAATTAGTAGATGCTCATTAGCACTTCCCTAGGCATACTGAATGTGTTATTTCATTTAGTTCTCACAAAAACATTAAGAGGCAGATACTCTGATTATTTCTATTTTTCAGATGACAAAAATGAAGCAAAAGATGTTACTTACATACTTTGCCCAGAGCACATCATTTAGTTTAGAGTTCTCACTTTCCTAAGACAGTAGTGCTATACCAGAAAAGCTAGTATTGTATACATGGTCACGGTGGCAAAAAAAGCTCTCCTAACTTTTCAGTAGGTTTCACACAGCATCACCAAACCCTAAGATTATACAATATGGTCTATGTCAAAATAAACCCCATTTTCCCCATCCTTCTTCCTTTGTTGTGCTGAATCTCAGTCTTGGTTTTCTCCATGAAACACGTAACACTGTATGTGGACAATGGTGACACATTCAGCACTCTTTCACAAATGGGAATTCTCTGTGTCAGATCTAATTTAAAACATGAATAGCACATGCAGTAGGTAATATCACTGCCCAGCCTTCTTTCTCTTCCATGAAATGAGGCAGACAGTTAGATTGTGACTAAGAGTTTCAAGTATTACAAAATAGAATGTTTTGTTTTGAATTTCTTTGAAAAGGGGAGTTCCACCTAAGATTTTCTGAGGTTTGGCTTTAGTTTTACCTACTTAAGGTAAGCCTTCCTGGTACCTGCATGCCACCCCTCTGATACTCCGCAATGACTTCTCTTTATCACCACCATCACAAAACTGAATTGTATCCATTTATTTTTGTGCCCACCTTACACACTGAATTTATATTTTGGAAAAAAATGATATTTATATTAAAACTCTGTTGCCTAGGACAACACTTACTATTTAGTAAGTGTACAAGTTTGTTGATAGATTAAATGTGTAAATTTACCTATTTGGTAGGTATTCAGTTGCTTATTTAACATTTACTAAGTAGCTATTACTTTAGAAAGCAAACTGCGTGCTTAGTGATAAAAATGAAGTAGCTGGTTTAGAAAAGATGAATAAAACAAAACAACTGTCTTCAGTGAACAAACTATGGAAATTAACTAAATGCAGAACACACAGTTATAAAGTACTCATTTAAATACATTTTTACATAAAACCTTCAGTTTTTAAGGTGGCATTACATTTGTAGAAACTTTAGGAAATAGATTAATGTTTAAATTCAATTTACCTTTACATTAAAAAAATCTTTTAAGTTTCTGCATTCTTAATCCTTTATAACAAATAAACTGTGTTTATATTTATATAAGCAAAACATAAATAGTTTGGGGAATTGATTTTATACTTAAATTGTACTATAAATTGATTTATAAGGTAAGTGGTCTTCAATGGTCCATTAAGATTGATGACATTCATCAGTGTGTTGCTAGAATGAATAGAGATTTATATTTTTTTAATAATGAAAAATTACTTAATTTCCAATAGGCATAACAAAAGATTATGAATTAGGACATGCACACATATACAGACACATAATTTTTAAACCCTCCTTGTTTATTCTTTTTCATATCTCAATATGTAACTACTAACTTCATTTTTTCGGTAACACAAAGGAACCTGGGATGTATAAAATTAAGGAAACCATATGTAAAGCCCAAATATTTTATAAAATAGACTTAATTAACTCAATGTTATATTTTATTGTTAATTTAACTTAAGGTATTATCCATTAATTCCTCCAATTTACTTAGCTCACTGATAGATCTGAGAAACATTTTTTTCTGTCAGAAGTAATGTTTTCTCTTCTCTTCTCTCTAGTTGAAAATCTTGACAATTCACTGAAATTCTGAATTGTTGAGTTCCCTAAAATAAAAAGGAAATTGCTATTACTTTTAATTTCCTCACCAATATACTTAAAAGCAAGAAAGTACATTCAGAAGTATTATGAACATTTCCCACTATGTTAATTTTTCTGTTAATTGCATTCCTGTTGAACATTATCACACAATCTGAAGGTTGAGGCCTATTGAAAAGAGAGTTTGGAGGAGAGTTTGACTAAGTTTGATAAAGGAAAGTGTCTTTGTCAAGGGGTGTTCTACTTTGCGAAAAGAAAGACAAGTTTTTACAGAGGCTTAGCACCAACAGTCCAGCTGGTTTCATGAATAGTTGGGCAAAAACAGTTCTCAGAAAAAGAGGGAATCTTCCTTGGTGTTTAGCAGCCACTGGTTGGGCTATCTGTGTTTAGCAAGTGGGCTGGAAAGGAAGAGTCGGAGGTCAAGTTCATAGAAGGGTCATAGTGGAAAGTGTTTTCAGAACATCTCACGTGGAACTTCCATTAATATTTTAATAAAGTTATATATAAAAAATAATCAGATTTTTCTTGGTAGACTCTAAAGTTTATAAATTACAATTATAATTATTAAAAGATTAAGTGATAACTTCAAGGTTTGTAAAATAAAAGAGGTTGCATCTTGAATATGGATAGAAGATGAGCTTTACTGGGACAGTGTGAAGTAAGAACAATGAACAGCATTACGTACGGGGAAGAAATGCATGTAGACAGACAAGGGAATTCATGATGACTTATCCGTTCTTGTGGAGGGACAAGTAGGAAAGTTGGGTGAAGGTGGACATTTGAAGAAAGAAATGAGAGCCTAAGCATTCAAAGGAATTATCTTATAATCATTTCATTTTTATTAATACTAGTTTCAAAGTACAAAAGGCTATGCATTTACACTGTTCATGAAAGAGTTTTAAATAGTTTAAAGCTTTAAATAATTTTTCTTACTTTTTTAAGTTGCCTATATCTATCTACACTACTTAAACTTTCAAATCATATAATGTTGTGCAATTAGCTATATATTTAAAAGCAACCTGGCCTTAAAAATATTCAATCTTCCCTTTGTGTATCATAAGGGCACTTAGGTAAGCACTACAGCGATCACTGATGGACAGAAAACAAAATCATCAAATTATATTTTTTCACTCATAAAGGTAAATGATTTAGATATCTGCCATTTAAAATCAATGTTTGGTACTCTAAAAAATAGAGGTGCAACTATTTTGCATTTAAATGGCAAGCTTAACTCTCTTACATGACAATGATGCAGTAGAAAAGGTCATTTTAAATAGATTTGATACTAAAAGTAAATATACTCAAATATAGTACTTAACTAGAAAATAGAGCTTTTTTTTTTTTTTAAAGATTTTATTTATTTATTTGACAGAGATAGAGACAGCCGGCAAGAGGGGGGACACAAGCAGGGGAGTGGGAGAGGAAGAAGCAGGCTCATAGCAGAGGGGCCTGATGTGGGGCTCGATCCCATAACGCTGGGATCACGCCCTGAGCTGAAGGCAGACGCTTAACCGCTGTGCCACCCAGGCGCCCCGAAAATAGAGCTTTAAAATTAAAAGTGCTATGCAAACAAGTCCATTATGTATTATCAAATTGACAGTTTGTAAAGTGTCCAAAATTTCAGGGGGGCCAGGAGTTATACTTTGATAGTGTTTTATTTCAAAATTATCTATTATTTACAATCAGCAATGGCTCAGAGAGGTGGTTCCAACAAATCATTTAAATATATTCTAAGTAGGACATTCAGCTTCTCAATCACTGACCTCCAGGCAATCTGATGGCACATCAAGTTTTCTATCCACTAGAACCACTTACTGTGTCATTTAATTTTGGTTTTGGTCTTTTAAATATTTATACACCAGTCTCCTATTGATAAGTGGTTAAATTTATTAAAGTCAATGAGAAATGATTTCAAGTACATAACTTGAATACACTATTATTTACCTTTTTGGAAGCTGTTTTATTTAAATAATAATGAACAAAGAAAAATATATTTATGTATTTTATATATATACAAAAGTACAAACTCAGTAGTTACACAAATGAATGTAAAAAGCCTCTTTGTTTGTTTCTTATGATTTAGGATTTTGAAACAAGGAACAAAAAGCAAACCGGTGTTAAAGAAAACCACACAGACAAGATGAAAAGACAGAGTTGAATATGTTCCAGCACTACTCCCTATCTCTGTCCACATACCTTTTAACCGAGTATCAACTGAACGAGCTAATGTATTTATGGTTCCTAACACTGCTTCTTCTCCTATTAGGCTCCCAGTAAATCTCCCTCTAGACATGCTTCTCCCTTCGGCGGGTTATAAAACAAAAGGTAATGCACACTTAAATAAATTATATGCAATCCGTGGTGGCAAATAAAGGAACTTGAAAAATGGCTTAAATAATTTAGATTAATATACATACCTGCTGTTTTCTAAGATGTATTTTTTATACAGTAGTTTTAGGTACTGCAGATGGAAGATTTGAACATAGTTAGAAGCACCTATTTAATGATTTCTGTTCAGTCCAGGGCTACTCTAAAAGAAATAGGGTTGAGGAAATAGGAAATATCCGATAAAAAGTCAGCTAAAAAGGAAGCATGCGTTTTCAGTGCTTGAAAATCAAATTCCCTGAAATTCCAGTCTTGCATAGCTTTTAAATGATACCATGCAAAATATAAGATGTGTTCTAGTATCTTCTTCACTTGCAATTTTATCTGAAATGAGTCTTCTTTAGATCCTTAGGCAAAGGACATCTGTGTAAATGTGGCATTAGACTGTATATTTTAAAATAGTTTTTTATTTATATGAGAGACAGAGAGAGAGAGAGAGAGCAGGGGAAGGGGCAGGAGAACTATTCAAGCAGACTTCTGCTGAGTTTAGCGCCTGACTTGGGGTTTGATCTCATGACCCTGAGATCATGACCTGAGCAGAAACCAAGAGTCAGATGCTTAACTGACTAAGCCATCCTAGGTGCCCCTACTGTATATTTAACTTTATATATTAACTTTCTATACTTAAAAAAACAAACAAACTACTTTATAGTTTATTTTCTGATTAAATAAAATATATAACAATAGTACTAATATCTGTAATTAACTAATTGTTTATTGAATGTATGCCAGCCACCCCAAGTTATTCTTCTTTGTATTACTTAATTTCATGCATACCATACCAATCAGAAATATCATTAACATTTCACCAATGGGACAACTAACATATATGGAGGTGAAGTACATTGCTTTAGGTCACACAGTAAGAGGTATTCAAATTAAGATTTGAGCAGGACTATTTGAACTCATTGCTCTTACACTCCCCACAGATATTTTTAGCTAACATGTCATATGCTAAACCATATATCCCAGGCATAACTTTGATATTTAGGCAAATTCACTCTCCTGGGCTTCCAGGCATCATCTGGGACCCTGAGTTGTAATCCACTTGAAACATCATGCCAATTCTCTTTTGGGGAATGTCAGAAGATTAAATGACAGGACACCTTTTACACTCCAGCCAGCCTGTCATTTAGTCTTCCCACACATACCACACTAGGCTTTGTTTACTTTAAAAATGTCTTTATGGAAAACTTGGGATAATTTCAGAAGGAAAAGATAATTTTTTCACTAATTTGTACTCTTCCATGTGTCCCAGGGGAAACAGGTACTTAAATACCTGGCACTTAAGATACTTCTTTTGTTTCATGTTTTATGTGGTTTCTATGTCCTCAAAGTTTAAGAAACAAAGTCCTGAAGATGATACGTGACTATCTAACAGTCCAGTTCAGGGATGGTAATGGGACCTTGGCTTTCTATACCTAGAATTGTGAGTAAAAATAGGTATGCCTTAAAATCTCCCACAAATAAGAGAAAGACGGGAACTTCCCAAAATTACATGGCTTCTGTGACCCGTTTCTGGGGAAGTCTGAACACTGCACGTCAACAGCAGAGAGTGGATTTGCTTTTTTGAAAGCTTTTCAGCGGTAGTGGCACCCAGGACTCAAGAGTGCATGAGTAGACTTTGAATAATGTAACAATTTTAATTAAAATGTGTTTAAATGTATAAAACCAAAAAATATGAATATACATAGCTATACATGTTTATATAATGAAACATATTTACAAATGTAAAGCCAGGAAAACCATAAAGTCAATGACATTCAAATTTGCAATAAGGTAACAATATTATCTTACTCACATGCTTCAACATGTCTGTTGGCACCCTGTATCATGTCATTGAATTCTTCCAACTTTTCATTCTTTGAATTTCTATGAACTCTTTGTATGCCTCAGGGGCCATCAATTAGCAAGGATTTTCTTTATGGGACTACTTCAGCAATTTCTCATCAGTCCACACCCATTTACACTGTTACTATAAAGCTCTAGAAAATATATAAATGCGGGCTCTGAAATAACATGTATGTACTTAAAAGGTTTTCTTCTGGATGATCCAGAATGTACTTATTTATGTTTAAATTATAATAAAAATGAAAACCGAAAATGAAACTATTCTCATAGGAAATTTGTAAAATCTCTGTTTAGAAAACAATGATAGAGAACACATTCCCCTGTTGAATATAGCTTCTTAACTTTTAAAAAATTTGGACTGTAGAAAACAACATATATTTTCTGTAAACTTTATAATGCAAACAGGGTACTGTGGCAAACAGAATATTTTCAGACAACAAATACTAAGCAACCTTTCAGTAGAAAATAATTATTAATTTCAAAAGCAATTCTCATATATGTATTCTCCAAAGCATTTGGTATTAACTGTATCATAATGCCTTCCACACTTTGTTATTATTATCTCTTGGCTTAGTCATATCTCTAATACCAAACTGTGTATTCTTCAAGGGCAGACACAATCAGTGTGAAATAGAACCTACCTTAATATCTGACACAGAGTTGACACTAATCATGTATTTGTTGAATAGTTTGTAGATAAACTATTAGAAACAATACACATCAAAATCCTAATTGTAGAAGGGCTTACCATAAATTTTCTCTTCTTTTTAAATAAACATCTGATTTTAAATCTGTCTGCATTATAATCTCCTTTGGTTTGTAGTTGGTAAATTCCAACATAATAAATCCTCAGCTACCTATTCCATCCCTTGGTGGATTTAAATAAATTAGTATATAATAGTAGAAGGTTACTGCTGCCATATGTTTCCTTTTGAGCATTATAGGCACTTATTTTTCTCCATTAGCACTATACCAGGAAAGGCATCAATACGTATTGAGCACAACTATTTAAACCCATCTGAACAGAGCATAGGTAGGACCCTCCCAAAGGCTGTCTTTTTTTTTAAAGATTTTATTTATTTATTTATTTACAGTAGAAGTGGGGGGAGGGGCAGAGAGAGAGGGAGAGAATCTCAAGCAGACTCCAAGCTGAGCAGGAGCCAGACACTAAGCTGGATCCCCTGACCTTGAGATCCTGACCTAAGCCAAAATCAAGTCAGACGTTTAACCAACTGAGCCACCCAGGTGCCCCCCAAATGCTGTCTTTTTAATGTCAATGTATTTTCTGTCCTCAGACATTTTATACTTTATGAGCGTTCCCTGTAATGCCTATGAGGTATAAGAATCTACCTAATTAATTTTTTCTTAAATATTAAACTTGAGAAAACATTTAAAACATCTAATTCTTTGTTAGATCCCTATAATGCTCTCTTAAGCACTCTTTAGATGAGCCACCTCATGTTAAATAACTTAAAAATGTCTCTGGGGTTTCCAGAGTTCTAAAATTGTATATTAACCTATTCTTCTTAATATAATTTAAAGGAGGGATTAGACAGGGAAGAGATGCTCTACATTTATATAGATTCCTTTAATATTACTTAATAAAGGCTTGCAGTTATGTTTACATAGTTAAAACATATATGCATACACACATACACACACACACACCTTGCCATGAAACACAGCCTTAAATTATATCTTATGTCTTTGACACTTTAAAATATAGTCCATATAAAGATTAAATGTAATTAAAGAGCACTTGTGATAGTGTTCTGTATTCACCTCAAAAAAGAAACATTTATAGCCCTTTGTGTTTAAGAAAAATCGTCTCACAAAGATAACTGGCCTCTCCTATATCAGCAGTTTATTAAAGTTCAAATGAAAAGAAGGATTTTCATTTTCAAGGAAATCAAGAAAAATATGAAAGAAATGTACAGTACTCTAGCACTCAAGACCAAGTTTGTAGGGAATTAAACATGAGCAATTCCGGTTTTAAATGTTGGTTAGCACACATTTAACTACTCACAACACTAACCTACATATAATTTGCAATGTAACAACTTAATAAAAGGGTTAATATTTGAGAAAATACCTTTCTATTAATTGAGCCCCAAATTATCTTGTACAATTATTATGGTATTTTTCCAATAGTTCATACTGACACAAAAATTGAATCATTTATTATTCAGAAATGTAAAATGATCCATTCAAGTTTCTTAAAATACAAAGTCCCTGGAATAAGTGAAATCTATGAATAGTATGTAGATTAATCGTCTAGGGCTGCAGTATAATGAACTGTGTGGCTTAACACAACAAAAATTTCTTGTCTCACAATTACAGAGCCTACGAGACCAAAATCAAGATGTCGGCAAGATGGGTTCATTCTGCAAGCTCTAAGGGATAATCTATTTCATGCCTGTCTCCTAGCTTCTGGAACAGCTAGCAATCCGCAGCACGCCTTGAACTATTGTACATGCAGCTTCTGATGGCAGCTGGCAGGCCCTGCCATTCCTCGGTTTACAGACCCTTCGCCGTAATCTCTGCCTCAGTCTTTACTTGACATTCTCCATGCATATTTATATATACAAATTTCCCTCTTAGAGTGATGCCAGTCATACTGGATTAGGGCTGACCCTAATAACTGAATTTTAACGTGATAGCATTTGCGAAGATTTCCTAAATAAGATAAACTTGAGAGGTACTAAGGGTTAGAGGTATAAAACATCTGTTTTGGGATGAATACACTAAAATTTTAATAATATACTCAAAAATAGTATGTGTTCAATGTTAGTTCTTCTACGTTTACCAATCTGGCTTCCTTTCTCTAGGCAAGGGAAAGAAAATATCACCTTTCTAAGCTACTAATCTGTGACGAATTTTTACAGGGCTTTAGATGTGTAGAAAAAAATCCCCTTTATTTTGCAATAATGATATATCCTACTATATATAGTAAATACAAAAGCAAAAACAAAAGAAGGCATTTTAGTCACTAGGTTTCTACTTTATTTTCTGTCTTTTTTTTAACTTTATCACCACATGTTACAGAGCACTCTGAAAGAGCTCAAATGTAATATTTAATGGAGACAAATAATGTTTAAATATTTTTTCTCACTCTATGAAATTTGTCCATATATGTATATAAATATATATGTGTATATATATATATATATATATATATATATAAAATTTGGTAAAATCACTAATTTTTCCCATTATTTGCTGATTTAGATTAACTGTAGGATCATTGACTTGATTATGTGAAAACTGATTATTATGGATTTTTTAAATGACATTTTAACAAAAATATTTAAATCATTTGATCAATTTTGGCCTGACCTATATCTGGAAGTATTAAGACCTGAATTAACTTACTCTCTTTTTTCAGACTATGTGTCCATCTATTTTAAATTACCTAAATTTTCCTACTACAGGTGTTTATCTTTTTACATTTTTCTTGTTAGCCTTAAATCAGCTAAATTATATAGAATTAAATTATTTATCAAATACTATGATATGAAAACATATTTTATATGGTAAAAATAACAGAAAGGAACAGGGAGGGGACACAGCAATTTGAAACAAAGTTTCCAGATTTCATTGACATTGGTATTAATCTGAACAAGATTATTTTAAAGTAAGATGATAATTTTAATATACAGCACAACCATTTCAAAATAACTTTATATATAAATATAAATTTTATTG
The DNA here is from genome assembly GCF_002007445.2 of Ailuropoda melanoleuca. Classification (NCBI taxonomy): domain Eukaryota; kingdom Metazoa; phylum Chordata; class Mammalia; order Carnivora; family Ursidae; genus Ailuropoda; species Ailuropoda melanoleuca. The sequence goes on from NC_048227.1 coordinate 53,879,286, forward strand.
AAATTAAAGTGTTACATTAGAAAATGTCTATGTAACACAAAAAGAGCAATAATGAAGAAACAGAAAGCCATAAGGCATACAGTATTTACTATTCAACAGCAAAATTACCAATATAATTCCCATCTTATCATTAATTACATTATATGTAAATGGATTAAAACTCTAAAAGCAGAGAGTAGCAGAATACACACACACACACACACACACACACACACACACACACACCATGCAAACTGCAAGGAAAAGAGAGTTATAGTGGCTATACTAATATCAGGGGGGGAATGACTTGAAGAACAATTGTTACTAGAGCAAAGAGGGGCTTTTCATAATGATAAACAGCTCCATAAACCAATAAAATATAGTAATTAAATAACATGCACCTAACAATAAAGTTTCAAAATACATGAAGCACAAACTGACAGAATTGAAGGGAGAAATAGGCACTTCAAAAATAAGAGTTGAGAGTAGTATTTGTATTACTAAAACCATAAAACTACCAAAAAGAGAAAGTTGAGAAAAAAAAGAGTTGGGGACTTCAATATCCCATATCTAATAATGACTAGAACAACTAGGCATAAGTTAAATAAGACAACAGAAGACTTGAACAACACTGTAAATCCACTAGACCTAATAGACATCTGTAGGACACGTTACCTGACAAGAGCTGAATATATTCTTCTCCAGCACGCATGGAACATTTTCCAGAACAGACACTATGCTAGGCCATAAAATAAGCTTCATTAAACTTAAATAATTTCAATTATATAACGTATCCTTTGCAACCACAGCGGGATTAAATTTGAAATCAAGAACCAGGGGAAGGGGCACCTGGGTGGCGCAGTTGCTCAAGCCACCAACTCTTGATTTCAGCTCAGGTCATGATCTCAGGGTTGAGAGATCAAGCCCTGAGTTAGGCTCTATGCTCAGTGCACAGTCTGCTTGAGATTCTCTCTCCTTCTCCCTCTGCCTCTTCTGCTTGTGCTCTTTCTCTCTACGTAAATAAATCTTAAAAGAAAAAAAGAAAAAAGAAAAAAGAAAAAGAACCGGGGGGAAATTCTAAAACTCACAAATATGTGGAATTAAACAACTAACCTTAAATAACACAACAAAAATAAAACAGTAAAAGAAGAATCAAAGGAGAAATTAGAATATACTTTGAGATAAATGAAAATGAAAACACAACATAGCAGAAGCTGCAGAATACAAGTAAAGCAAGGTTTAAGGGACATTTATAGTTAGAAGGCCTGAATCATAAAAAAGAAAAATCTTAAAGGAATAACTTAACCTCCTACATTAAGAAACAAGCAAAAGAATCAAAAACTACATTCAAGTAGCTAAATAAAAAAAATAAAAATAGTAATAAAATGGAAATATATTAAATGGAGACTAGAAAAACAATACAGAAAATCAATAATCAAAAGCTGATTCTTTGAAAAGATCAAGAAAATGGAGCAACCTTTAGTTAGACTGTCCAACTAAAAGAAAAGAGAAGATTCAATTACTACAATCAGGAACAAAAGAGGAAATGTCACTATCAGCCTTACAGAAAAAAAAGGACTACAAGGGAATACTATGAACAACTATGTATCAACAAATTAGACAACTGAGATTAATGGACAAAATCTAGAAATACACCAAAACTAACTCTAGAAAGAAAAATATAATCCAAATATACTTTTAATAAGTCAAGAGACTGGATTTGTAATTTTAAAACTTTCCACAAGAAAAAGCCCAAGCACAGATTACTTCACTGATAAATTCTATCAAACATTTAAAGAATAAGTGCCAACCCTTTCAAAACTCTTCCATAAATAAGAGAAAAAGGATCACTTACGTGCAAATGTTTATAGCAGTATTACCCATAACCACCAAAATGTGGAGAGAACCCAAATGTCCATCAATTACTGAATAAACAACACGTGGTGTATCAACACAATGAAATATTATTTGGCAGTAATGATTGATACTGATGAAATATTGTAGCCTTGTGCTAAACAGAAAAAAAAAAAGTCACCCCCACACAAAAAAATGACCACACTATGATATGAAAATGACCACAGACATACTCTAAAAGCAGAGAGTAGCAGAATGTATATATATACATATATATGAAATGTCCAGAATAGAAATCTATAGAGATAGAAATTAATTCAGTAGAGCCTTAGTGCTTTGTGTGGAGATAGGCAGGAGGGAATTGAGAGTAACTGCTTGAAGGTACAGGCGGTGCTTATTTTTAGACCACTTGTGATGGACAAATTTAAGTTAGCATTTTCCAGGATGTAATGTGCATCCCCCTACCCACAACTAAAACAAGTATATAATCTAAAAGCTCTTTACATTATAAATTATCCATAAAAATATATATTGTCCTGACCATTTTTTATATAGATTTATTGATTGAATTTTTTTTAATGTCAACTAAATTACTATCAACTGTAAAACAGGACTTGACATAGTTGTTTAAGATTCATCATTCAGGTTTTGTCAGATTATTTTGTAAAGGAAACAAGGCAATTTCAGTACAAATTTAGCCAAAAGGCTAAAGCATGGCTTGTTGGGTTTTGTTTTGTTTTGTTTTAACTGTCATGATTAAATTTTGCCTTTGGTTTTGTGACCTAAAGCAAACCTTTCATTTCACATATTCACCATAAGGTTGATGGATGAACAGATGGATTGAGTACACTATTGGGTGTCCTATCAGCTGTTTACAATTCTCTGAATGGTTATGGATAATAAAGTAATATGAGTAAACGTGTTTCATGGAAATGGAAATGTTGGAGTTTAGTACATCCAAGTCAAACAATACCTTATTCTGTATCTTTAGGAGTTTACTTTACAAAGTCCTATTGCAAAGTCCTATTAGTATATTTGTAAATATATCATTTGCCCTCTTTTTTATCTAATCAGGTATAGAGCAAAGCATGTCCGAATAACCCAAATGTCATATGGATGTATGCCAGCTATTTATTTAAATAGTTTTAAATGTCTGCATAGAAGGTTGACGTTGAATGACTTAATTATCTTAATTATTGATTTCAATCTTTAAAATATCACGGCAATCAGCAATAAGAAACTGAGACTACTTATTGCTCTTAATCTATTCACCTGTTATTAAGATGTTGATTAGGCAAAATGAATCATCAACAGAACTAACTTTTAACTTTTGTTATAACCAGAATTAATAGCCCCACATCTCTCTCCATCATATGTCATATATAATTAATGCCAAGGCAAGTCTTTGCTTTTAGATTTAAAATGGCTAAATGAATTTACAAAACCATTTCCAGGGAGAGTAAATACTTTCATGGTATAGAACACACAAGATAATACTGTTATGTATTATATAACTAGAGGTCTTACTTCCCATATAAGGTGTTTCCATAGTTTCTTCCAAAGTATATCAGTTTTTCTTATATATCATTTCCTCATTCATATTGAATGTATAATACTTAGGACAAGTATATTGTAAATATCTCATCTGGTAACTTCGGCACATGATCATGTATAGATTACATACTACACAGTTGAATGAACAGTAACCACAGTCTTTCAACTTAAGTTTAGAAAAGTACAAACTGAATGCTGGGCCCAAATAGGCCCAAGTTCCCTATTGGTTCTCCCACTTAACTCAATGACCTTAAGCAAGTCACTAGACACCTATGCACTATATTTACACATCAATAAATATATAATAATCTCAATATACCTACATCATTGAGAAATTTTAAAGAGATGATTCATGTAAAGTGCCATTTAGATAGTCAATAAATGGGCTGCATTTTTTTTTTCCTTTTTTAAAGAGGAAAAAAAAGGAAGACAGGTCTGAAGTTTATAGTTAAGAGTCTTCTGATAATATAACATGAGGAAAAGAGGATTGTCTTTTGAGTATTAAAAGTAAAATCTGTATATGTTCTGTCAATAAAGGGATAGCAAAGTTATCTAAAAGAAACAAAATTTGACGCTATTTAATTGAATGTGTTATTTCAATCAAAAGAAGAATGATGTGAGGCACCCGAGTGGCTCAGTGGGTTGAGCACAAACTTGATTTTGGCTCAGGTCATGATCTCACGGTCCTGGTATTGAGCCCCACATCATACTCCTGATTCAGCAGCAAGTCTACTTGAGGATTCTCTCCCTCTGCCCCTCCCCCTGCCCACCATCTCTGTCTTTTTCTAAGATAAGTATATAAATTAAAAAAAAAAAGAGTGATGAGGCAAAGAGGGGATAGACAAATGAGTCTCAGAAGCCAGCAACAAGTGTCCATCCCAGCTAAATCTTCCGAGCCATCATGTTTGGATCTATTGACAAATAACATCAGGAGTCTAGGTAGATACATAAAATTCCCTTAGTCAGTTGGTCTGCCTGCAAGTTCATGCTCACCCAGAATTTGCTCCATGGTTATAATTTGGCTTCCTTCCCACTTAATTGTCTTCATAGAATAAATGAACATTTCCACATAGGCACTGAGAAGTATTATTATTATTTTTATGGCAGGTTTTGTTTTTTTTTTAATTGTAACTCAATATATTGGTGGAAACACACTTGGCATTGTAGGAGATGGTAATTTTGCCTGGCTATAGATATGGATATGATATAGATATAAATCGAGATAGAGATATGTCCATACAATCTCTGTGGACTTACATTCTACTCACCTGTTTTTATTTGGGATCATTGTGTTTGTAGCTCTGACTTTCCCAGGTATATTATATAAATTTGCCTGGAACTCATGGGAGACCTACCTGTCCTAACAATATTCCCTATTCCTATGCTGGACCAGAAGATTTAAACACTCATAATGATCAGACTGTTAAAAAATAAATTGCTCAAACAAGTAAATGACTCTTGTCCTCTTCTGTACTTTCCCATCACCAGGACCAAATGGAGATACATTCATTTCTTGATCTTCCTAATTGATTAATTTTGCAGTGGGAATAAGGAAGAACCCATTGCATACTGAGAACTGGCCTTGCTGTGTTCCGCCTCATAAAGTCCTCTGAAAGTTTCATCCACAAAGTTCCTTCCTCCAAAACAAGAGGACTTGATTATTCACATGACCAATGGAGCAGTCCTACATGCATATAGTTCTCTGCTTTTTGTTATCTAGAAGCAATTTTGTTGATGTTAAAAGAAGCTTGCTTCTCTTATCATCATGGAAGGATACCATCTTTGTTGTTTCCATTTTTTAATTTATTCTTGGAGGGTCTCTTTGGTTACTTTCTGCTTTTGAAAGGCAGAACAAGTGATTGGAAGATGGATAGGGTCGCCATTCCCAGAGATACTTATGGGCATCCACAGGTCTCAACCATGTGTGTGTGTGTGTGTGTGTGTGTGTGTGTATGAGAGAGAGAGAGAGAGAGAGAGAGAGAGAGAGAGAGAGATTCTGAATAAATTCTGAACAAATCAATTAGAAAAGTATTTCTGGAAAATGTGAAGGTGAGCTTGTACTAGTAAGCAGGGTAAGAATGATGGACTAAGAAGTTTGATGTTTATCATAAAATCAGAGATAAGTCAGAGAAGCCCTTTAAGCAGGATAGGCCTGATTGGACAAACATCTTACGTTAACTCTGGGATTACAGCAAGGACAATTGATTGGAAAGGGGGATGGGAGGTGTGCAGGGTATGGGGTGATATTAAATAAAAAGTTTTTAGAGTAATACTTAGATGACAGTAAGAACAATGAGAAAAAATGAAGCTAAGAGCTATTTTTTTCCTCATTTCAAATTTTGATCTTGTTCATTTTCATAATGAGAGGAAGGAGCAATATACACTGAACACACTGAACACTCTCCAAGATGCAGCTTTCCTGTGTCCCAGTGTTTCTAGCTCTGGGGTATGCACCCATTTGATACTTCCTTATGTTGCACCTATGCTGAATTAAACTATGATTGTCTTACTCTTTACTGTATATTTCATACAACAATTCCTTTGTGGAGCCATTAGAATCTCAGTTTGCAGTGTGCAGTTTTAGATGGATAAGGCTAATCCCTTGGTCATGTATTCTGACTGTGTCCCAAAGGGCTTACCCCCAGCGTCTTCATTCTGAGGCCACCTGTAATTAACTGTGGTTGGTTCTGTACCATTGTGACTCCTGCACACCCACATCAACAATACTTGTTATTCCGCTACAGCCTAGGCATTTCCTAATGATAAGTACTTTCTACTGACCCCTCCCAACACCATTTTCTCTGAATTCTCTTTCTTTCTCTATCTGTTCATACCCTCCTCAGCTGAACTGTTTGCTATACTCCATGACTCTATTGAGTACTGAGTGTGTGTGTGTGTGTGTGTGTGTGTGTGTGTGTGTGTATAAAACCCTAGACACTGATTGGATAGGGAAATATACACAAAGTTCAGAAGATAAAAAAATTTTTTATAATAATAGGAAGACATTATTTTCTTTACTCATTATTTCATGAGCGCACAGTGGAGTCTTCCACAGACTATATGGCATATTCACAATTACCTGTGTGAGGCTAGATTTTCTCTATGAATTACAAACAAAACATAGCAGCAGAAGCAAAAATGAAAATTCAGCTTTCTTCTCTTAAGTCTGACACTAAAGGCATTTCCCAAACTGTGAAGCAATATGAGTTTTCTCTTAAATTTTTTGAAAATATTGTTATTTCTCATAAAATATTTATGACAACTTATAGTGGATTTTTGCAGTAATTTTAAAATCACTAAGTACTTAAAACTATTAACTAGCCTTATCGTAGTGATAATTTCACAATATATACAAATATCTAATCATTTTGTTATATGCCTGAAACTAGCATTGTGTGACATGTCAATTATACCTAAACAAAAAAAACAAAGTCAACTAATTAGAAAAATATTTAATTTCTAAAATAGTAAATATTAACAGATATAATATACATAATCAAACTCTATCTAGGTTCCTCAATAATTTTTAAAAGTATCAAAGGGCCCTGCAACCAAGAAGTTTGAGAACAAACATTGGTCTGCAGATTAGTTAGAACCCTAAGAAGATTTAACATCCTTGTTACAGACACTGGTATCTTCAAAGTACATAATGGGATGTCCTAGGAATAAACTATTGTAAAATATGACAGAGCTCAAACTTTCTCCCATCAAATGTTATTGTATTAACCATGTAACATATATTCTCTGCAGGATATCAATACACTAATCATATCAGAAAGCATCATAAGAATTGTTAGACAAGTAGGCTGATACGTGATTCTTATCATTTACACAGCACCTTCTAGAAAACTTTTTAACTCTGAGAAATCCTTAAATGCTGCCTTGTAACACCAGTCAATGGCAGTTAGGGATTTCATACTGAGTTGTAACCCCAATTTTAGCAGATATATTTGTTAAGAACAAATAGCAAAGAAACTCCCAAGATAAAGATATCAAGAAAATATAAAAGTCATAAATCAGAAGTAAATAGTCTGCATGAGAACAAATACCCAAACCAAGTACATTAAAACATTTCCATAATATACACTTACCATGATGAGCACTGAGGAATGTATACAATTGTTGAATCACTATATTATACACCTAAAACTAATATAGCACTGTATGTTAATTATACTAGAATTAAAAAAAATAATAATAAAAGTCGTAAGTCTCACAGCAGACATAGTTTAGCTAATATAGTCATATTCACAAACTAAAAAAAATTCCATAACAAAAGGGGCCCTTTTTTTATACCTTAACTCCCATAATTATCTTTGGTGATTTCAAAAATCTCCATTAAAATATCAGTACAACACTCAGTGTTTCCTCAGTTCCTTGAACATCCCAACTTCAGACATGTTGTCTTTCATCGCACTTCAAGCAAGCATCCTCATTGGCATTCCCTAGGTTCATGTTATTATCTTTTCCACACTGCTTCCAAAATATAATTTCAACTGTCCTAATAAGTGAATGAATTTTACATTAGAAGACTAATTACAAGAGTAGCTGAATGATTATCCTAAGTCCCCTTGATATTTTCCACACCCTCTAAGACATATCAACATAATGTCTTCTAATTTCATGTTCAGTCCATCAACCTTATTTCGGTAGAAAATAATTTTTCAAAAAGTTTTATCGTCTGTTCATACTCTTGGTCCCTGAATCTTGTCTTGGGCTACGACTCAGCTTAATGTCACATATTCTCAGTATCTCTGTCTCTGTCTCTAAGAAATATAGCTTTTTCTTTTTTTCACATGGAGAAACTCCTTCTACATTCTTAGGAAGCTGAAAGTCATTTTCTCAATGATAGAGAACAAACTGATGGTTACCAGAGAGGAGGTCCACGAGGGGATGGTTAAAATAGGTGGTGGGGATTAAAGAGTACACTCATCATGATGAGCACTGTTGTTCAATAGAATTGTTGAATCCCTGTATTATATACCTATCTCAACTTCTGAGCTCATCAACAGGTGCATCTCAGCATATTTTTAGGCTCCCTTATCCACTGTTTCCTCTTAGATCTCATTGGACCATTTTGTCTTCTATTTAAGAGAAAAGAGGAAGTAACAAACTGTAATTGCAACTTTGCTTTACTGCATTTTCAAACATTTCCTTCAACTGTCTTCCTTATTCTCTTTTCATTTTTTTTTCCCGGAGTATGAAGAGTCCTTTCTCATTTATCCTAGTGATTTATTATATGTATATTTTTTCCTTAAACTATCAAAACATACTTATTTTAGAAACCTGTAAAAACAAAGACATAAAAAATAAAATGAATAGGCATGGCTACCAACCTAGAAACAACTGGTTTTAACATTAAATTTAATCATAAGTTATATATTTATAAGGTTTTTAAAATTTAATTTTAAAGTTTATATGTTTTTGCATTCTGTTATTGTCATTTAAGATAACAGTCTTACTCTCTAGAGGCCATTCATTCTGGCCAGTCTTGCTCCAATCATATACTCATTTATTTATTATGTTATTTAATCTTCACAAGAACCCTGTAGGGTAACTATTACAGATGAGTGTCTTGAGGTTGAGAGAGGAAAGAGACTTGCCCAAGATAACAGAATTACTAAGTAACTGAGTTAGCATTCAAATCTTTGTTCTCACTACTAGTTTAGTGCTCTTCCACTGTACCATACACAACAAAAAGCAAGGAGGGAGGTGAAAACAAAACAAAACAAACAAAACAAAACAAAACAAAACAAAACAAAACAAAAAACAAACAAACACAAACAAGAGGACCATAAACCAGGAGATCATGTGGAAGTAAAAGATTAGAGCTGAGCTCAGGAAGCAATGTATGATATCAATGACATTGAGTATGACCCTAGAAACAGAATGGAACATTGACAATTTAATATACCAAAGTTAATTGAGTGAAATAAATGATATTTTTTGTAGTACCTTATAGAATTGTGAGCGTATGTAAGAGTGTGTGTGTGTGTGTGTGTGTGTGTGTATTCCACCATGTGGCAATAGCCAACTGCCAGTCTGAGTTAATAATCAGAAATACTTGGTGCTACATCAAGTGACTACACATGAAGAGAAGTGGCAAAAAATTCTGACAGAGAAACAACTTCATTCATCAATCTCTTTATATAAATGTCCTGGTAATCTCTCTCTCTCCTTCCCTCCATCCTAATCCTTGCCCTGGAATGTAACACTTTCTTTGCTCTCTTTTTTGCAGGTTTGCATGTTTCTGATATATTTATAGCATGTTAACTGTATATATACATACGCATACATATTTCCATTGTTATGAAACTTCATAATTCAAATTAAGCTTCAAGATTTCATAATAATTAACTTTTGCAAAATTTAGTATTACTAAATCCAAAGCATTCAGGAAGAAATTACAGCTTTCATTTTCTAAATCAAGAGTCCATGGTTTCAGGTATGAGATATCCACAGAACTTGAGCAGATGGTAGTTTGTAATTAATATGAATTTTAAAAGCTGAATGTTGAGTGTATAATAGCATTTGCTTTGCCTATTATTAGATATTGAATTTTACTCATGTACTGCTTTAAAAAATTACTCTATACTCTGCCACTTTAACCTTACAGGAGATTAGGAAATGAGAAGTTATTGAGTGAGGAGATCCAACAAAATTACAATTACAGAAATCTCTGAATGCTGTATGTAATTGAATTTATCCACCAGCCAAAAATCGATGCAGTCATCCAGAAACACACCAAATGTGACATTTGGCTTTTTCTGCCTTATCAAGCCTAATTGATGTTGGAGGAAGTAAATGAGAGAAATAGTCTTATAGTAGGAGTCTCTAAGGATATATCAAATAGCCATTCATAAGAGCTAAGGGTAATTCATATTTCTGAATGTCCACTGAGACCAGCAGGTGAGACCAACTCCTTTCCTATCTTAGACTCCAGCTCTTACAATTTCTCCCTGTATTCCTATGGGGAGGGGTTCAAAAGAAGACATTTGCTTAGTGGTTAGATATTAACTAGTACTGGTTTTTGAGATGTCAGCTTTGGGATTAAAAGTCAAAATGTAATAGCTAATTAAGAGTTTTTATATAATTTTAAACATTTACATAACTATTGACATCTGTTATGGTAAAACAACACTATATTTTTTAAAAGTCTGAGAAAAATGTCAGAGCTCACAACATCTTATTTGTTTGTTTTGTTGATACATTTTTGCTATCACTATAATTAAACTATCACTATTTACACATATATCCACATATGTATATGTATTCATGCATTTCCACATTGGATCAATACTAAAAGGCCCAGTTCCTTCACTGTGCCAGGTGGATGTGGATTTCTCCTACCTACTTACTGACTACTTTAGCAATTATTTCTACACAAGACATATTCAGTTCTTATCCACATGACCAGGAATAGTGCTACTCAAAGTGTATTCTGTAGACTGGTGGTGGTCTGCAAACTGTTATCACATAGTAACATTAAGCGCAGAAATTGAAAGTAAATATTTAGAAAATCATATGGCACTTTGACCAATATTTTATGTCTGTGAACTACATAAAAAACTGGGACATGCATTTTGCATGTATTTTTTAACTTAATTTTCTAGAAATTCATTTTAATTGTATTAAAAATTGTTCTGTATAGATTTTTTTTTCAAAAAGACCATCATAATGGTGTTTTGAAACACTTGGTTAGGAGGGCAGACTCAATAATCCTACTTATTTTTATTGTCTGATAATCAAATTTTAGGAAGATCTATTTTCAATAATAATTTTCTTAATATCTTAGAATCAAGTTACAGTAGTCTTCTTGCTTTCATTAGACTGTGTAAGTATCCATTATCACAATATATATTATACCATATTTATAAAATTTATGTATTACATCATATGTTTTTAAAATTTAAAGTATGGGGGAATGAAGCATGAGAGACTAGGGTCTCTGAGAAACTGAGGGCTTCAGAGGGGAGGGGGGTGAAGGAATGGGACAGGCTGGTGATGGGTGGTGGGGAGGGCACGTATTGCATGGTGCCCTGGGTGTTATACGCAACTAATGAATCATCGAACTTTACATCAGAAACCAGGGATGTACTGTATGGTGACTAACGTAATATAATAAAAAATATTTTAAAAATAAATAAATAAATAAAATTTAAAGTATGAAAATACCTGGAATCCAATCATAAAAGGCAGATTCTCAATGCCTAAACTAGAAAATTCTGTTTTCATTTTTTTTTAATTTGTTTATATATTTGACAGAGAAAGAGAGGGCATGAGAGAGGAGAGGGGAGAGGATCAGAGGGAGTAGCAGACTCCCTGCTTGTCTACAAGTCCTCTGCTTGGGACTCCATCCCAGGACTCTGGAATCATGACTTGAGCTGAAGGCAGACGCTTAACTGACTGAGACACCCAGGTGCCCCCTGTTTTCCTTTTAAAAAAGAACTCTAAATGATTTTGATTCAGACTATAATCCGACCTATATTGCTTCTTTATAGTTATATGCTTGCCACCTTAAATTCCCCCATGTGGATGTAAGTTACTGAAATGAAATCAATTGTATTTCTTATATTGTTTTATTATTATATCCTGATTAAGTTTTATTTAAGCAATTACTCATCAACCAAAAAAAATATACAAAAACTTCATTTTCATTAATAATTATTTAGGTCCAGAAGTAACGGTTCATCACCTGAAATGTGCACTATTTTCTATTTCTATTACATAAAATTTCATGTATCTATGATTTGAACTATAACACAGTGATTAAATTATATATATTGAAACGCTGTAATGGTGAATTTAATACTTACTTTGCAATGTAAAGAATTAAGAATGCAAAATAATAAATACTATATAAAATACTTAAAATACTTATAAGCTTAATATCTTTCCTGATAATTATACCTACATGTTTTTTTATAAACTGGAGCTAGAAACTATACAAACTTTAATTTCAAGATGGCAAGCTACTTTTTGTCATGCAGGAATGGAAAATTGAGTTTATCATTGGTGTAGGTAGCTCCTTTTGGTTAGAAAGTAATTTGACTGAATCATTTATTTACACAAATTTAAAGTACCAACACAGTATTCTTGAAGAAAACTGTAAAGTCAGTTAAGCCGGAAGAAAGATATTCTGAAAAAGTATGATTTCTGGTTTGGTAAAATAAATGGTGTGGCCATCTGAGTTGTAGACATCCCTTTGAAAGCTCTAGCACTTCTCTGGTAGAAAAGTTCCACACAAAATATCTCTGTGTTGCTCTAATAAGTCATCTAAATGTGATGACTTCCACATCATTACCTCTAGCCCAGACAAATACTATCCATTCCAAACTCTTCTATCCTGCTTCCTACTTGGTACCACCTATTGATTGTTTAATCATAGGGCAAACCTAAAATGGATGAAGTGTAACTAACTGGTTTTATAACAAACCTGTTGTATTCTGTCTTCCACATCTCAGTAAATAGAGCTATAAGTCACCTAGATATAAGGACCAAAAACCTAAGGCATACCTTTGATTTTCTTTTTTATTTTTCTTTACTAACCTATATTAAATACTCAGCAAGACAATTCAATCTCCAAAATATATCTCTCTGAAATCCACCTACTTCATATCCATTACCACCACCCAGACCAAAGCAATATTACTTCTAACCTGAGTTACAGCTATTGCCTTCCTAGTTGATTTCCTTCTTTCACTTTTGCTTCATGGCAACCCATTCTCTATCTAAATACAAAAGTAATTTTTTTTCAAAACATAAACATATCTTCTCAATGCTTTAATTAAAATACATCAATAGGTACCACTTAAATATAGCATTATGTCTGAACTATTTTCCATGATCTACAAGTCACTGCATTACCGAGTCTTGAATATTCTCTGACTACTTTCCTTCATGTTTCCTACTTATTTACTATGCTTCAGCTATATCATATCTCAGTATCATCTCTGTAAATCACTTTATTTGAATTGATAAAACCAATTCTTGGACTATTAACATTAACATTATGGTTACTCTCTAAAATGCCTCCTAAGAATCTCCATTTCCTGGTATGCAAGCCCTTGTTTAATCCACTCCTTGAATGTGGGCTAGACCTAATGGCTCATTTCCATGAACAGAAAATGGCAAAAATGATGTGATAGCACTTTCACAAGAGATTACAAAGATACTGTGGCTTCCAATTTACACATTCTCCCCTAATCTTTCAATTGCTTCCTCTGAAGGAAACCAGCTGCCATGTTGCACAGTTCTATGGACAGACCCACAACTAACTTTTGCAGGAAACATCCAGCAATGACCTGATGTCTCTCCATATGGCTACATTTTAGGATTACAGCAATCCCTCTTTCCTTGTGCCTTTAGGGCTGGTAGTAGTGATGATTCTTGTTACTGGTGGTTCCAGGGTCCCTTCTCTATTTCTTTTTCGCTCCTCTAAACTGTGCCATACCTTCACCAATAGTTCTATGTTGAATTTTCTCAAATTATCCAGTTTGAGTGTACTATGTGTTTTCTATTGGGACACAGATGCACATGGGGGAGAATAAAAGCAGGTTCCTATCAATAAGTGATTGGCAATTTTGTTATATGGTTAATGCACACAGAGAAACATGACCAAAATAGAAAGAAAAACATGACATATCACAGCTAGTAATATAAAATTCAGTGATCAATGTTCTTGATCATATATTTTAATTTTTACCTTAGGTGTGCAGGCGCACACACACACGACACACACAGACACACACACAGACAAACACACAGTATTGTATGAGTTGGGAATGATCCTAGATGCAATTAAAAGAATACCAAATGGTAGCTTATACTAAGAACATTTATCAATTTTACAAGGAAAGTGCAGAGTTTTTCTGTTTGTTCATTTGTGTTTGTTTTTTAGCAACTCAATGATTTCAGTAAAGCCCCAGGATTTTTCCAGCTTTATGAGCCACTATTCTTCAAATATGTTTTTGGTTTTTTTTTTATCGTACCTGTTACCTGATCGTTGTAAGTTATCTGCAGAAGTTCTGGGCATCACAAATATATTCAAAAATAAGAAGCAAAATAGGGCATTGAGGAATCAGTGGCAGTAAGGCCCTTAATTTGTGTACTTCTCCCATATTTTATAAACAGATTTTTTCGGAATCTTAAGTCAAACGCTTCTCTTTGCTTTGCTATATTTTGTCATAAGATCACCTTGAGTCACATGGGAGAATGGGAAGGCAAATAACTGACAGAAGACAGTGGGGTTAACCAAGTTATGATTCACCCGTAGAGCTGGAGAAAAGGTCCATCTGGGGTTCTCTGATCAAAGACGTTTCCCTACAATACCTACAAGTTCTAGAGGTTTTAAACAGGGAATAAAAAGGAAAAAGGCTATGGGTAGCCAACTAACATTTCCTGTAACAAGCACTTGTCATAACATAGTATGATCACTTATTTATATTTCTTTAATTCTACTTGATAAATTATGTATTTCTAGCCCCAATCCCAGCAGCTTGCACATGATTACTTAACAAACGTTTATTGAGTTAAAGAACAAAGAAACCCTGGCAGTAATGGTGACAAATGGAATTTATCTGAAATTTCTTGTTAATATCTAATTGGTAGGTCCATTAATTGACTTTTAGGTGCTTAGAATCAAGAAGGACTGAAAGAAATCTAGTTCAACCTTCCATGCATTTAATCCAGAGAGACAATGATAATTCAGCCTCTATTTAAAAATTCATAATGGGAATGGCGATGCTCAATTTCATTTTGAAACAGTAGAATTATTAGAAAATTCCTATATGAGCATTTGCCGGAACCACAATGAAATCATGCTCACATATTTCCTCTTCCACCCCTGTTCAAAACTCAGTCTTCCTTATGTTCAAATCATCTACCTTTTTTCCTTTTGTATTTCAGTTGCATTTCATCATTTCAAAGACCTCTTAAATTCTGGTGCTAAAAATTCTGAACAATATTTCAGATACTGGCGTTTCACCACTGACTACCATATTTTTCTTTTTGTCTAATAAAAAAGACTATCCTTATCATATCTTTGCACTGAAGTTTTACTTCATATATATGCTATAATGCCTAAGGTATAACCATTCGTTTATGGTATTATATGTCCATGTCTGTTTTCCGATCTATATCACAAGCCCTTTAAAGACAGGAACCACTTCCTAATTTATTTTCTATCTCCATGGCGTCTACAAGTTCCCTACAAAATAAAGAAGTGACACATTTTAGTAGAAAGACAAAAAGATTTGTTACCTCAAAATAAGTACATTCTTTGGGAAAAATTTCTCAGTTAATTTGTTTAATTTTCCTTGTCTTTAAAATGGAACAATTGGGGTGCAATTAAGTGTCAGTCAGTTAAGCATCCAACTCTTGATTTTGGCTTAGGTCATGATCTTAGGGTCATGAGATCCAGGCCCATGTTAGGCTCCATGATCATTGCAAAGTCTGCTGGAGATTCTCCCCCTTTCCCCTTGCCCCTCTTCCACCACTCATGCTCCCTCTCTCTTTCAAAAAAAAACAAACAAACATAGAACTGTTAAGAATCTGATATCAAAAATTTTCTCAAAATAAGTTTTGATGCTTTATATACTTCTAAATTATGAAAATTATGCATATAATAAGAATTAATATTACTGTATGCCATGGATGTTTATGAAATATTTAATGATTTCATTTAATGATTTTTTTAACCTATAGTACATATTGCTAGTATTTGGGTTTAATTTTCAAAACTTCATGAAGGCATTAAATTCACTGATACTAACCAAATTGTGAGGCTCTGATCTTGCTGAAACACAGTCTTTCCATATCTTTTTACTTCAGTTCTTACCCCACCAGCCCTTATTTTATTCTCATTTCACTAATTCCTGATATAGCACAGGTACCAACAACTTATGTCAATTCTTTTCAAACTTTTGAATTATATAATTTTGTATCATAAAAGGTAAAGATCAGAATAAACATGCTATAATCATATTCTATATGTACCAAATACTTATACTGGAAAAAAATTATAAAGATAGCAGTAAGTTTGCTGAGGCAAAGATTATAGTTGGAAACAGTGTTTCATATACCTGTTTTTGATAATAAAGTTTGCTCCAAAGTAATTTTGTTTCTTATTATTATCTAAATCATTTTGTTTTTTATAATTTTCTGAGTTAGAATATGTTAGAAGCCACAAATTTCAAGCTTTCCTTGTGTTTTATGTCAGAGACATGGTTATTCAGATCCAGTTTCAAGTGGGAGCAGGGCACAGAACCCCAAGTTAATTTTAAAAATTAATTTATTGTACCTAAGCCAACTTTTAAATCTCCTTACTGGTTCTAATTCTGCCCTGTAGAAATACTCTAAAATAATGCTCCTTTTTCTTCAGAGTGTACACAAACACATGCATGTGCACAAGCATAGACATAAATGTACCCATTTTTGTAATCTCTTTCTGATACTGACTTGCTCACAAAAAGTAGGTTTCTTTTTCTCTATCTTCCATGCAGTAAGCGTAAAGGATAACTTGCTCTGTGAGAAGTTCTGCAGATGTCCAGCTTCTTTTCCTGAAACTAATTTATTAGAGATACAAAGCAGTAGGAAGTCTATCTAGTCTCCAACACAAGCTGTATTTCAGACCTTTAATTTTCCAGGAAATAAAGCAATTCAACCAGAAATAATACTTGAAAGATATGTTTATATTATTTTCTTGTTTTTTCGTCTTGTATTTTTTATTCTCTTTGTTCTTTATTAGTACACATTATTATTATTTCAAATCAATATGAAAAGGAAATCTACCAAATAAAATGCCAATGCCTAGTTGAAAGAAAAACATAGTATTATGCATGATATGCATGCATGTGTGCACACGAGTACATGCACATACACACACGCAGATCATTCTAAACTCATATTTTTGTGTGCTTTTATTCCCCTGCTTTTAATTTTTATTATTTTTTCGAAGGGGTCAAGGAAATTCTAAGTAAGAGAAAGTAGTATACCTTATTAAAAAAAAAAAAAACTAAAGCAATAAAAGTAGAATGAAAAATCCCACAGAGGGCCATTTAAAGAAATAATGAAAACTAATTACCAAGAAATTCTCTAACCTAAGAAAAAAGAAAGGCATCCAAAAGGCAACTGAAGGAAACACAATAAAAGCAGAAATTGCAAAGAGAAAGGATTTTCATGTGAAAGATTTTGAAATAGACAAAAAGGGCTTTATAAAAGGAAACAACAAAACAAAATGCTTGAAATAAGTGCAACTAATAAATGATAATGACATTTCAAAATCTATCAATGTGCAATGCATTTGAAGTGTGACACAATACAATAATATGTGAAGGGATTTTAGGGATTACTTCTGTAGTCCATATTAAAGGAATAATTCCACTTAAGAAACGGTATCAGTTTAATTTTCAGATGAGGTGTTCTGGAGAGCATTTTCTCAGTCTCTCAGAGCATATATGTAAAAGACATACTCAGGTCTCCTTGTAAACATTGCTTTTTTTTATATCAATTTTACTTGTTATTTCAAAAACTCCCAGAAATTTTAATAAAATGTAAGACCAACCTTTTAGAAAGCATTCATATATATCAACAGAAGTAGACTGAAAGACTTCTTGAGGCAAAAATCTGCCAAATTATTATCTATCAATTTCATAATGCATTTGAATGAAGAAACTGGAAAATTACTAACTTTAGAGATAAACTCCTATTCATACTGATGATATCTATTGCTGTCAAAACCCCAAAGATTCTTACTTGAGAGAAACAATACGCTCACAAGTTCCTTCTCTAGGAATTTGGAATATGAAATTGCAATGTTGAGAAGTGTTCTTTTAAGGAATCTGTAGCTGAAACTAGACAGAAAGATGGTGAACAAACTCAAATGATAACTTTCTAGAACCTGTGGAACTTCAAGTAGTTCCTAAGATCCACTCTTTCAGCTTTCTAAGATTCGTAAGGCTGTAGGAGCATGAATCATCCTCCACAGTGTTGGAATTTAGACATACTTTTTTGGAAGATACAGTTCAATCCGCTACATCATGTAAACGGCATACAGTCTCAATGCAAGTAATGGATAACACTGTACATGCCATTTATATGTAATTCCTTGTTGGTTTATTTAAAAGGGAACATTACATTGAACAATAAGGTAAAGATAATCTTTATAAATATAAACACTAAATTTGTGTTTTATGAGTAAATGATCTCATTGCTAAGATAGGCTGGATAAAAAAAAAAATTGTACCCAGGGAATAATTCCATATTTCTTTATACCTTGAATTGTCATTAAATAGACTTTATTTTTTAGAGCAGTTTTAGATTCATAGCAAAATTGAGCAGAAAGTACAGAGTTCCTATATACCCACTGGCCCCTTGGGCTCTCCATATTGCTACACTAAGTAATTTGTCTATTTTTTCACCAATACCACATTATCTTGATTACTTAAGCTTTAAAGTAAATTTGAAAGCCAAGTAGTGTCAGTCCTCCAACTTGCTTCTCCATCAATATTGTATTAGCTATTCTGGGTCTTCTGTTTCTCTGTATAAACTCTGTATAAACTCTGTTTATCAGTTTCTCATTTCTGCAAAACAAACTGTTGGAATTTTGACTGGGATTTCATTGATTCTATAGATCATGTTGAAAAGAATTAACATCCTGACAATGTTGAGCCTTTCTGTGTACCACCATGGAATATTTGTTTATTTAGTTCTTTGATTTTTTTCATCAGAGTCTTATAGTTTTCCTCATATTGATCTTGTACATTTATTTTATTAGGTTTATACATAAGTATTTCATTTATTTGGGTGCTACTGTAAATAACATTGTGGCTTTCATTTCAAATTCCATTTATTCATTGTGGCATATAGGAAATTTTTAAGTGAATTTTAATACATTAATCTTGTATCCAACAGATATATTCAGAATATTCCATCTAAAAACAGTAGAAGAGCAATTGCACTATTAGGTATTTACTCAAAGGATACAAAAATACAGATTCAAGAGGGTACATGCACCCCAGTGTTTATAACTGCATTATTAACAATAGCCAAACTATGGAAAGAGCCCAAATGTCCATCAACTGATGAATGGATAAAGAAGATGTGGTATATATACAATGGAGTATTGCTCAGCCATCAAAAAGAATGAAATCTTGCCATTTGCAATGATGCGGACGGAGGTAAAGTGTATTATGTTATGTGAAATAAGTCAGTCAGAAAGACAAACACCATATGATTTCACTTATATGTGGGATTTAAGAAAAAAACAGATGAATATATGGGAAGGGGGGAAGAGAGAGGGAAATAAAGCATAAGAGACTCTTAACAACAGAAAAACTGAGGGTTGGTAGAGGTGGGTGGGGAATGAGCTAGAAGGGTGATAGGCATTAAGGAGGGCACTTGTTGGGATGAGAACTAGGTATTAAATGTAAGTGATGAATCACTAAATTCTATTCCTGAAACCAATATTATAGTATATGTTAACTAACTAGAATTTAAATAAAAATTTGAGGAAAAAAACCCCAGAAAAATACATGTTCTTTTCAAGTGCACATGGAACATCTTCCAAAACGGATCACATGTTAAGCCACAAAACAAATCTCAACAAATTCAAAAAAGCTGAAGTCATACTATGCATCTTTTCCAGCCTAAGCTATGAAACTAGAAATCAACTACAAGAAAAAATCTGTAAAGAACACAAATACATGGAAGTTAAATAACATGCTACTAAACAACTACTGGGTCAACCAAGAAATTAAAGAGGAAATAAAAACACATGGACACAAATGAAAATGAAGACACAATAATTGAACATCTTTGGGATGTAGTATCAAAGGTTCTAAAAGGAAAGTCTATAGCAATACAGGCCTACCTCAAGAAGCAAGAATAATTGCAAATAAACAAATACACCTTACACCAAAAGGAGCTAGATTAGGAAGAACAAACAAAACCCAAAACCAGTAAAAGGAAGGAAATAATAAAGATTAGAGCAAAAATAAATGAAATAGAAGGTAAAACAAAACAAAACAAAAAAGAACAAACAGTAGCAACAACAACAACAACAACAACAAAACAATAGAACAGATAAATGAAGCCAGGAGATAGTCCTTTGAAAACACCAAAAAACTGACAAACTTTAGCCAGACTCATCAAAACAACAACCAAAGAGATAGGACTCAAATAAACAAAATCAGAAATGATTCATAAATAACAACTGACACCACAGAAATATGAACGATAAGAGAATATTATGAAGAATTATACACCAACAAATTGGACAACCTAGAACAAATGGATAAACTCCTAGAAACATATAACTTCCCAAAACTATATCAGGAAGAAATGGAAAATTTGAACACACTGATTATCAGCAATGAAATTGAAGCAGTAATCAAAAGAATTCCCTATAAACAAAAGGCCAGGACCAGATGGCTTCACAGATGAATTCTACCAAACATTTAAAAAGTTACACCTTTTCTCATACTATCCAAAAAATAGAAGAAGGAAAACTCCCAAATTCATTCTTTGAGGCCAGAATCGCCCTAATATCAAAACCACATAAAGACACTACAAACAAAAGAGAACTATAGGACAATATCTCTGATGAACACAGATGCAAAAAATCCTCAACAAAGTATTAGCAAACTGAATCTAACAACAACAAAAAAATCATTCACCGTGATCAAGAGGGATTTACTCCAGGGATGCAAGGATGGTTCAATACTTGCAAACCAATCAATGTGATACATCACATCAATAAAAGAAAGAATAAAACCATATGATCGTTTCAATAGATGCAGAAAAAGCAGTTGACATAGTACAACATCCATTCATGATAAAAACCTCAACAAAGTAGGTTCAGAGGAAACATACATCAATATAATAAAGGCCATATATGAAAAACCCACAGCTAACATCATTGTCAATGGGGAAAAACTGAAAGCCTTTCCCCTAAGGTCAGGAAGAAGACAAGGATGTCCACTCACACCTCTTTTATTCAACATAGTACTGGAAGTCCCAGTCTGAGCAATCAGACAACCAAAAGAAATAAAAGGCATCCAGATTATTAAGGAAGAAGTAAAACTCTCACTATTTGCATAAGACATCATACTCTATATAGAAAATACTAAAGACTCCACCAAAAAAAATACTAGAACAGAGAAATTCAGTAAGGTCACAGAATACAAAATAAATATACAGAAATATGTTGCATTTCTATTCACTAACTACTAAGTAGCAGAAAGAGAAATTAAGAAAATCATCCCATTTACAATTTCACCAAAAATAATAAACCTAGGAATAAAGTTAATCAAGGAGATGGAAGACCTATACAATAAAACTATAAAACACTGATGAAAGAAACTGAAGATGACACAAACAAATGAAAAGATATTCCATGTCCATGGATTGGGAGAACAAATATTGTTAAAAGGTCCATACTACCCAAAGCAATCTATAGATTTAATGCAATCCCTATCAAAATACCACAAGTATTTCTAACAGAACTAGAAAAAATAATCCTAAAATTTGTGTGGAATCACAAAGACTCTGAATAGTCAAAGAAATCTTGAAGAAGAAAAACAAAACTGGAGCTATCACATTCCCACATTTCAAGATATACTATAAAGCTGTAGTAATCAAAAACGTATGGTACTAGAACAAAAAAAGACACATAGATCAATGGAACAGAGTAGAAAACCCAGAAATAAATCCACAATTATATAGATAGTTAATCTTCCACAAAGCAGGTAAGAATATCCAACTGGGGGGGGGCAGTCCCCTCAACAAATGGTGTTGGGAAAACTCGACAGCTACATGCAAAAATAAGAAAAGAAAAGAAAGAAGAGAAAAAATAAAAGAAAAGAAAAAGAAAAGAAAAGAAAAGAAAAGAAAAGAAAAGAAAAGAAAGGAAAAGAAAAGAAAAAAGAAAGGAAGGGAGAGAGGGAGAGAAAGAGGGTGGGTGGAGGGAGGGAGGGGGGAAGGGGGAAGGAAGGAAGGAGGAAGGAAGGAAGGAAGGAAGGAAGGAAGGAAGGAAGGAAGGAAGGAAGGAAAGAAAGAAAGAAAGAAAGAAAGAAAGAAGAAAACTGGTCTGCCTTCTTAAACTATACACAAAAATAAACTCAAAACTAAATGTGAAACATGAAATCATAAAAATCCTAGAAGAGAGTACAGGCTATAATTTCTCTGACATCAGCTGTAGCAACATTTTTCTAGATATGTCTCCTGAGACAAGGAAAACAAAAACAAAAATAAACTATTGGGACTTCCTCAAAATAGAAAGCTTCTGCACAACAAAAGAAACAACAAAATTAAAAGACAACCTACTGAATGGGAGAAAATATTTGCAAATAACATATCCAATAAAGGGTTAGCATACGAAATATATATAAAACTTTTAACACTTAACACCAAAAAAACCCCAAATAATACAATTAAAATACGGGCAGAAGACACAAACAGACATTTTTTCCATAGAAGACATACAGATGGCCAAAAGACACATGATAAGATGCTCAGCATCACACATCATCAGGGAAATGCAAGTCAAAACCACAATGAGATATCATTCACACCTGTCAGAATGGCTAAAATCAAAACCACAAGAAACAACAAGGAAGGATGTTGACAAAAAGAAACCCTTTTGCACTGTTGTTGGGAATGCAAACTAGTACAGCCACAGTGGAAAACAGTATGGAGGTTCCTCAAAAAACTAAACATAGAATTAACATATGATCCAGTAATTCCATTACTGGGTATTCAGTCAAAGAATACAAAAACATTAACTCAAAAAGATATATGTACCTCTAGGTTTATTGCGCCATTATTTACAATAGCCAAATTATGAAAGCTTCCCTCCTCATCTTACTCATGGTCCTCCTGGTCCTACAGCTCACCCACTCTACATGTTTGGTAGTGACCTGGTACATGTGTGCTTCCAAATTCCTCCAGACCAAAGAAAGTTGTCTCCTCATCAAGGAATGTTTGGTGATTGGCGCCACGCTAAGCCCTGTGGTGTGTATCAGAGGTGTAAGTGCTCATAACCTTTTGCATCTTCTTTGCCCTCCTCCCCATATTCAGACAATAAGTCTTAACCTGTGCAAGGTAGACTCCCAGGGAGTAAACAGCAATAAGTGATCTTTCTCCTGGGTTATCCTTAAAGAGCTTGCTGTGTATTGATGGACAAGGAGCAAGGTCATGCAACCATTTAGCAAAAACAATTTGTATGGGGTGGACTTCACTGGGTCACTGAAGCTCTGACCTGCTCTTCAAGGAGAGGAGGACAATGAATAGTGCATATGGGACAGAGGAAATCAGTCTGGCTGGAAGGAGAACTACTGTGTGGGCTGAGAGGCAAGGAGAGAGAGACAGAGATAGAGGTAGAGGTAGAGAGATAGAGAGAGAGATAGAGATAGAGATAGATAGAGATAGATTAGAGATAGAGATATAGAGATAGAGATAGAGATAGAGATAGACAGAGATATAGAGAGAATGTACAAAGTAATATGGGGTAAGCCTGGCACCTAGGACCTTGCCAAAAATGTCCAACATGCCCTGAACACCAATTCTCTGAAGGTCAAATATGATGGTTAACATAAAATGACTTTTTTACATTAAAAAAATAAGCTGGGAATCCTAAAAGAATAAATAAAGGAAGATAAGGCACTCAAGTACTGGCAATGTCAGGAAGTAGGTGAAGAGCATAGAAATCTTTCTAGTGGGGCCATGAGAAAGTAGAAAAGTCCATCAGCCTGGATCTGAGGTATGGAGGAACCCAGCTCCTGCAACGAAAGCAGGAAGAAATACACAATTTCTTTCTCTCCCTATTCTTTAATCTCTTTGTGCTGCCTTCCCGTGGCTAAACCCAACCAGCATCCTCCTCACAGCAAGGCAGCTCAGGTGGTTCATTCCACAGTGGCAGAAAGCAGGGCAGGGAAAGGCTGGTAATGAATCTGGGATGGGCATGGTGGTAATTGGCATAATTATTCTACTGGTGGAGAGATTCAATTTACAAAAAGTGTATGAGTGTCTGAAAAGTGATCCATGAGCTGAAAATGCACATAAGTATTAAACAGAAACACAAAACATAATTCAGAAAGATGCCACAGCATTTCAAAATGAAAAAAAGAAAAGAAAAGAAAAAAGAAAAAGAAAACTCTCCAATCCTAGACAGTGCTGACACACAGTAGCATTAAACCATAAAGCCTTTTATTTGCCAAAAATAATACTGATTTCTCAGTGTAACCAGTGGAGTCCTTAATACAACTACCTCAAGGTAATGTTTTAAACTATGAAATAGAAAAATTTCGTAAATCAAGATTTAGAAGAGAACAAAAATATAAATGCTTTTTTCAACATTAATGGAGTTCTAAATAATAACAGGATGAAATCACAATTTTAAATAAAATTATAAAATCACTATGAATTTCATGGCAATCATTATGTTCTGAGATAAGACAAATGTTTTACCTACACTTCCATCTGGAAAGACGATTCCACATTTTATATCAATGGTCCATAAAGTATTAGGGCCATTATGATCACACATATTGACATCCCTTGATGTACATTTCAAGAAAAGTGTTTAATGTACTACATTGAGTCAATGCTCATTGCATATACTATACACATTAATGTGGGAGAATAGCAATGCAATTTCTTACCTTGAAATAATAATTCACATAACAGAAAAAATGATGTTTTGTTTATTTAACGATTATGCTGTAAGTCATAATATAAACTAGGAAATGCACTGTTATCAGTCCTGATGATATTTTGGCTTGTGTGTGCACGCACCAAGGGAAGTCATATGAATATGATAAAATAAAATTTTATGTGAATTCCAATAATACCTAGTCTTATTCTCAAAGACAAAAAATGGCTATCACTGATGTGCATCCTTTATCAGTCTTGAAAAAAATAAACGATGAATGTTGTAAATGGATTTAATTCTTGGTCACTAAGGATACACATTTTCAGCATTCTGAGCAAAAATGTGGTTTTACCTGTATACTTTCCTGCTACTACCTATTTTTTTCCACTAAATTTTCTTAGAAGTTCAATAATGAGATTTGCAATGAGGAATGAGACAGAAAGATCTCTTCATGACATGAGTAATGCCACTAAAACCCATATCTATGAGTTTAAGATTTGCTTGAGTGGCAAATCTCAATGATACTTTCATATACCCTTATTTGCCCAAACCCTCGCTGAAATATCACAATTTCTTTTTTTTTAAAGATTTTATTTATTTATTTATTTAACAGAGAGAGAGACAGCCAGCGAGAGAGGGAACACAAGCAGGGGGAGTGGGAAAGGAAGAAGCAGGTTTCCAGTGAAGGAGCCAGATGTGGGGCTTGATCCCAGGACTCTGGGATCACGCCCTGAGCCAAAGGCAGACGCTTAACGACTGAGCCACCCAGGCGCTCCTGAAATATCACAATTTCTTAATGTTGATAAGACAGTAAGGTAATATCTTCAAAAGATTGAACTGAGTTCTAAATAGGTTGATAGCCAACCATTTCAATCTTTTTCAACATGTCTTCTCTATTTGGTGAAAGAAGCTGATGAATTACTAAGTATATTTTAAAATCATTCCTAATGCTTAAGCCGGTCACAAAGAAATACTTTGTACAAATCTGGGCCAAAAGAGTGGATTGGAAACAATAATTCTGTCCTTCAAGTTAAAAATTCAAAATTCCACCTTTTGAATAAAATTAATCACTTTTGTGTCTGTTAAAAACAAATAATAGTCTTCAAAAAGAAAACACAATATAATTTTTGGTCTTTAGTGTTACTTGAATATATCTAAATACCTGACACATTCATTCCAATCCTGGATGCCATTTTCAATGACCTATAGTTGTAGTGACATTCAGCAGAGAGACACATTAAGGAGAAGAAAATGACTGGAATCTGACCACACCTCGTGTTCAGAAATCAACCTGAATTCATAACTTCGTTAAAGTTCGTAAAATAAAATGTATGTGTGTGATGTTATTATACATTATGTGATGTTTTTATACATTAAAATATTAACTTAATATTATTAGATAAGATTAGTGATAACATATTCTTAAAAACTTGGTGATGTATAAAAGTAGTTAAAAGATGACATATTTGAGAAATGTTGCTATAAAGAACATAACCTAGAATTTTTAAATGCCACCACAAAGAATAGGTGGAAATTTGAGGAAACTACTATCACATGGATTATTAGTTTGATTACTTGACCTATTAAAGCATTTAAGTGTATAGAATTTAGATTAGCATATTTTAGAATGTGTTCCAGAGAACTCCAGATCACTTGGTCTGTATGTTTGGGAAATTCTGCATCACTTAACTCCCAAATGAAGAGTTAAGGTGCAAAGAACAGACATGATAAATCTTTCAGTTAATAAACATCGTAATTTCACTTAATCAAGGATTTTCAAAGTATATATAATTTTGTATTATATGCAATATTTCTTTTTATTAGAATTGGTTCATTGAAGATACTTTAGGAAAAACGGTCTTGATCACTGATTTCCTTCCTTCCTTTTTTTTAAAGATTTTATTTATTTATTTATTTGTTTGTTTGTTTGTTTATTTAAGAGATAGAGTGAGAAAGCACAAGGAGGGCGAAGCAGCACAGGGAGAGGGAGAAGCAGTCTCCCCGCCAAGCAGGGAACCTCATGTGAGGCTCAATCCTAGGCCCCTGAGATCATGACCTGAGCCGAAGGCAGATGCTTAACTGACTGAGCCACACAGTTGCCCCTCACTGATTTCCTTCTAATGTAATTTAAAAGTGTATGATTTAGAGGTGCCTGGGTGGCTCAGTCAGTTGCGCACCTGACTCTTGGTTTTGGCTCAGGTCATAATCTCATGGGTCCTGAGACTGAGCCCCACGTAGGGCCCCCTGCTCAGTGGGGAGTCTGCTTAAAGAGTCTCTCCCTTTGCCCCTCCTCTAAATCTTTAAAAAGGTGTATGATTTAAAACAAAATAGATTATATAAGTCTGTCTTACAAACAATATAGCAATAACTATTAGTTCATTAAATACTAGCATTTGTTTGTTGGTCTATGCATCTTCCTAATTCAACCCCTCAGTAAAGAAGTCGGCATAATAAAACTAAACTACTGGGGTACCTGTGTGGCTCAGTCAGTTAAGCATCTGTCTTCAGCTTGGGTCATGATCCCAGGGACCTGGGATCGAGCCCCTCATTGGGCTCCCTGCTCAGGGGGGAGTCTGCTTCTCTCTCTCCCTCTGCCCCTTCTCCTGCTCATGCTCTCTCTCTCAGATAAATAAATGAAATCTTAAAAAACATCAAAACTACTAATTTGTGCATAACTATTCAGCATGTTTATTTATTTTATAAAATATTTTAAATATAGTCCTTTACCTTCCTTGCCATTGTTTCCTAACGTACAATCACATTCCATCCTCCAGACTTCTAGAAATGCTTTCATAAGGGCAGAAAACATTCTTATTAAAAATATTATGCAAGTTGAAAAGAAAAATTTATTTCACCTTAATTATTTCCCCTCCCTATAATTAGCAGCTAATCTTATCCACACATAGCTGCAGGCTCAGAACCAGTAAATGCCTGACTGTTGGAATGATTGGGGAACTTTACTTTCTGATAATTACAAGATATAATTACTTTGAAGCTTTCAAAGACCTTTCAGTGATTAGGGAAGCTTTTCTAATTCAGTCATAACATTTGTATTACTAATAAACTAAGAAGTCCTACACTTTAATAGCTGACAAATTTGAAAGAAACACCAATTCTAAAAATGGTATTGCAGGCTTCAGGGGAAATCATTTAAGTATTGAAAAGCATTACATTTTTTCAGATTCCAACTTCATAATTTTTCTTTTATAAATATGTTATCAATTCAGATGTTTTAAGTCGCTGTTACTGGCATCTTCTGGGGATACTAGATCTAGGAACTAAAGAATAATTAATATGAAAACATGTAAAAATTTAGAAGAAAACCTTTTCTTTTTTCAGCAATGCTCATTATTCCACACAAACCAAAAGAGAGGAGTGCTAGGGAACTTACTGCTAGGGTAATTCACGCAAGAGGCTGTCACTAAGGATTTCAATGCTTTAAGAAGGTATGAGCAATTTTAATTTTCTATGTGACAGTGACTATGACAGGGAAATTGTTGCTGAATTGTAATCTAAATATAGGAAAAACCAGAAGTGAGAAACTCATGCTTGAAAGTTGAGGAAAAGTAAGTAATTTGCAGAAATTTTAATTCCAGTCTGCTTTTCTCTATGATGAAGGGAAGTTTTTGTTTGTTCCTTTAGTTTTCATTGTCACTATGACTAAAATGTGGCATATCAATGACAGTGAGATGGGATATACTATTAAAGGGAGACCTGTGGAAGAACAATTCAAGAAACCAAAATACATGTTAATTTTCCTTCCTGTAGAAGCATGAGATAAAAATTGTGTATACTTACATGTACAATCCGTTTACATGTACAAGAACTTCAGCTAAATTGTAGTGAAGAATTCTCCTGGAGAGTCACTGAGACACTTGAAATAAAACAGTAGGACTTATACAAAGATGTTGAAGGACATCTCATGATATCCTCAGATAAGAAGTTCTTTTATTATATTCCTAGATATTATATGTTCCATAATATCTATGATTAGTACTGTATTTTGATTAATTCAAACATACATGTCTAAATCTACACTGATGGCTATTGTAAGAGGAGAAATCAGTTTGAGGATTTGATATCTTAAAAATACTTCGTAGAAAGATCTCTGGCCTTGAATTCTAAATCTTTGAGTTTTTGCCCTCCTTTAACTCACTTAGGAGTTATATGACCTTATTATCAAAACATACGAACTGTACATCAAGTACCGTTCTAAGAAAGATACACGTTATCTCTATCTTTCATAAGAATTGTTGTTCTAGATATTATCCTCATTTTATAGACAGTGAAGTAGCGATTTAAGAAGTTTAAATAACTTGTGCAGGATCACAAAGCTAGTTAACAGCAGAAACAGGTATCAAATATATATTTAACTAATTCCAAAGGTTGACTCTTTAACATGAATCAATCCTTGACCTTCAGATGCATTAATTAAATTGTTTAAATTAAGTTGATTAATTTCCTAGTTAATTGTTTTAATCCCTCTGATTTCTGAGATTAAATTTCTTAATCACTCTGAATTGTAATTTCTTCATGCAAAAAAAGGAGGTAAGCCACGTCCTGTATTCCTTATCCAGTTGTTGAATTAATTAAAAAAAATAAAAGATGAATATATTTTATAAGTCAAGCTGTTCAATAAATATATCATTTTTTTCCTTCTAATCTTCATATTTTAAATAGAAATAATGCTTGGATTTCATCAATTTCCAAAAATATAAAACTGGGATTATGTGACAGTTTTATCACCTAAAAGAAATCTTCATAAAAATTTCTGTATCATAAATTTGAACTGAAACAAGTGTTATTTACTATTTAATTAAAAAATATAAGATGATGTTCTTAAAGATGGCTGATTTTGAATTTAATTACATTCAGAAATATTCCTAAAAATATTATCTGACTTAAATCAATAGTACCCTGAAAATGTTGATTTTTTACTAAAAGCCATTTCAAAGAAAATCCTTGATTATACACATAGAAAATGATAAAATTTCATATTCTGACATCACTAGACAGTCAAGCCTGTGTTCTCAATACAAATAAGTGAAACAATAACATAAAATAGCATCTATTTCTTTCTTATACTTCATTATTATAAAATTGACATTTATATTCTTGTTTTAATAATTCCATAAACTTTAAATTATAAAAAATCTAAAATTTTATACAAAGAAAATAATGAAGCTATAGACACTATTACCAAAATTTCTGTGTTCGAAGCAAAAATTGAAGTAAGAGCAGTGTTTAGCAGAAGTTCAGTACAATGAGCCACTCTTTGCACTTCTGAAATATGAGCTGTAATGTCCAATTACTTACATAGAGAGCAAAGGCATGAGCTTGGCAATCACAGATATGATTTCAATCCTGTCCTTGTCACTTATTAGCTGGAAAATCTGAATTCTGAATAAATTTAGTACTTAACTCCTAGGTTTGCTGTGAGGAAAATGAGGTTATTCATAAGGAGCGTTGAGCATGGTTTCAGAAAGACATTAAGTACTAATAATGTATAAAAATTTCAAGTCACTTAGAAAATATTCTAAATACAACTTATATTAATGGGATTTTTTTCTAAATTGCAAATTGTGACATGTCAATGTGAGCTTGTTTTATATTTTTATAAGATACTGGAAAATACATAACATGTATCTTATCTATATGCTAGTAAGTATTGATAGACTATGTCCTCTTCACTTTTATATAAAATGAAAAAAATTAGCATTAAGATTGGTAAGCTTCTGGACATTGTTTTAATATAGCTTTTCAAACTTTGTTCCATGGGGTAACCCTAAAAGGAATCGATGGACTCACCTACCCGAGTGTATTTTTCTCATCAAACACCAATTGTTTCACTAACTTTCAGGAAATTTCCTGAATCTCCAGTTAAATGTACATATCTCTTTTAGAAAATATTAAATTGGCTCAATATAATCAACTAAGGAGTAATACTCTGATTTGGGATTTCTGAGTAGACTGGGAAGCTGTTGAAAGGCTTTAGGAAAAAGCACTGCACTTTGTCATGTATTTTGTAACAGCTCTAATCTGGCAACCAAGTGGAGAAGGGATTTTTAGAGAGGCCAAAGTGGGAGCAAGAGGAATAGTTCAAGGGCAGTTGTGGTAACAGAGGCAAGAAATTAAAATGGTGGTATAGACTTTTTATAGTACTATAGGTATTTACAGGTAGGCAATAGTGTACATAGTATGCTTTAGTAATACAGGTAGTTAAAGTTAGGCAGATTTATATACAGTGAAGAATGTATAACCATAAAGTGTAGCCTAAACATTCCCTGCAGGAAGGAAATATTACCCTCAACCATTAACAATAGGAAGAAAATGCAAGACTCAAATACTGTCACTGTGCTGATTTTAGCTGGCAGTTCTCTGCTAAAGAAAATTATCACATGCAAGGTCACAACTTCTTCCAGCGTAGCTTGCAATTAAAGACTGATCAACACGCGGGATACAAAGGCATAGGCCCTTTCCCTAACTCACAATCCTTCTGAAGAGCTATCTCAACTCTGGAATTGTCTCTGTGAGGTTGGCTGAGGAATTCACTGAGAGTGCACTACAGCTCAAGCACCAAATCTTGCTTCTTTATCTTCCCTTCCAGGAGTCCCAATCCCAAGAGCACTTTTTAATAAATGCTCTGCACATTAAACGGCTTCAGCGTAGCTTCACAGCCTTACCTCCCACTTGCTTCATACACATCCTGCCAGGCTCACCTTGCTCTTCTCAGCACTTCTAATGCTTTCTCTTATGTTGAGGACTTTAAGGACTCTGATGCTTCTATTTAGATCACTTCTATCACTGCTGTCCCATCCAGTGCTTGCTTACTCACATTTTAGCTCACTTCTGGGTCCTTCTAGACTTTCCCCAAACCCTTCACGCTGAATTAAAGACTTTGCTCTGCTCTCCCAGTACTGTTACTACATATCTCACAGAAAGTATTATTTTTCTTATTTATCATTCAATGGGGAAAAATACCTTTGAGGGAAGGGAATCTCTAATTTTCTTCCGGTTTCTCCAATGTGTTGCACACTACTGACACAAAATTGGTTTTTAATAAATACCTGCCCATTGAATAAAGTGAGGAAGAAGCTTATGAAAGCAGGAAGTAATAAAGCTGAGAAAAAGGGATTCCAAGCCCCTGGAGCTATCTTTCAGATCTTTTTCTATTATTTTTGTGCAGTTTGCCAAACATTAATTCTAATAACAATAATAATGATAATAATAAATATTGAACAAATAGGAATATTATTACTATCTCACACTAAAAAAGCCCTGTCAGGAGTTAATGCTAAGTGATTTAAATGGGTTATAGCATTTTCTTCCTATACTGTTGCTGTCTTATCACTATCATCCTCAACCTTATATTATAGGTAAGACAGAAAAGTTAGTAGTTTGTCCTGGGTTTCAAAGAAAAAGAAAGAGAAGTTAAATTTATCCACCTTCAAAAGACTAGCAGTTAAAGGAAGGCATTTCCAATATGTTGTTCATTACTGCACCTAATTTATTATATTTACAAAAGTAAAAAAATATATTAGAGGAAAAATCAGGGAATAGGAATCAAATTTTGGAGTAACTAGCTAGTTTTTTTTAAAAATAACTCTCAAATATCTCATTTGAACAAAAGTTCAAAACCACTAACTGAAAGAAATTGGCACAATTAAATGAGATGTTTCATGCATAGACAGTAAACACTTATTTCTCTCTTTTCCTCTCTTCTTTCCCTCTATAATGATATTTTTCCTTTTCATAAGCTATTAATTTGGAAATATATTTTGGTTTTGACACTAAAACAATATACAAATGACTAGTTGTATCCTTCTTTGATATAAATGATCATCTTCTGCCCCGATAAATGTTCATTAAAATTAAAAATTAAAGATAACTTTAAATTTCGTCTAAATTCACCTTCACGATACATGATTTTTAAATCTTTTTGTAAGCAATTCAAAAGCAATTACATCATTACAAAAACTCAAGTTTAAATCGAGGCATTAAGATTCAAAAAAAAAGTGAGAGGAAAAAAGAAATTAGAGTTGACACGTAGCACAAATTCTTCTGTGTAATGAGCCTAGAAGATCAAAGAACCCTCTATCTTTTTCCTTACTGACAAAAATAAAGAAAATTAACAGGAAAAGTTCAGTTGAAATCGCTCGGGTCATGGGTTACAATTAACTTCTGAGAAAAGTTTCATATTGACCTATTAGGAAAGAAACATCAAGGAGGCCGTAAAAAACATTCTAAAAGTTGCTCTGGGACATATCTTCAAATAGTTCAGTATCA
The DNA here is from genome assembly GCF_002007445.2 of Ailuropoda melanoleuca. Lineage (NCBI taxonomy): Eukaryota > Metazoa > Chordata > Mammalia > Carnivora > Ursidae > Ailuropoda > Ailuropoda melanoleuca. The sequence continues at coordinate 53,912,608 of NC_048227.1, forward strand.
CATTACCTAAAAATATCACCACTCATAAATAGCTTTTGAGACAGACAGAACTTCTTAGCTAATATCCTTACCACAACTGTTCCAAAATTCACTTTTAAATGAATTTTAGGCACATGGTTATTCTCTTAGCCAACAATATTTTAGAATCACTGCTCTAGGATCTTTACCATTCTTGGTATTACCATTCTGATACTCAGTAAGCCTGATCTTTTAGGGAGTGAGCTATGACTGTTAATATACATTCCAATTTAAAATCCCATTTTATATTACTGGACTATTAGGAAAGTAAGAAAAAATATGTAAAATTACTTCAGTAAAAATAAAAATGTATAGAATATATAGATGTAATATAGATTTAGAAAATAAATAATATATATTCATTAAATGTATTTATTAAATGTATTTATTAAATATTTATTAAATATAAATAATATAACTCCACAACCATAATCTTGGACTAAGTACAGTTATGATTATTATAACTAAGCTTTATTTCTTTCATCAATGTTTTGAGTTTTCAGTGTATGTCTTCCATTAGCCTTGGTTATATTAATTCCTATTTTATTCTTTTTTGATGGTATTGTAAATGCAATTGTTCTCTTCATTTCCTTTTCAAACAGTTAGTGTATAGAAACACAATTGATTTTTGTATCTTGATTTTGTATTCCATAATTTTACTGAATTTGTTTCCTAGTTCTACCAGTTTTCTTTGTGATGTCTTTAGAATTTCCTACATGCTGTCTGCAAACGGATATAATTTTACTTCTTCCTTTCTGGTTTGGATTTTTGGTTTTTGTTTGTTTGTTTGCTTAATTTCTATGGCTGGGACTTACAATACCATGGTCAGTAGTATTGGCAGGAGTGGACATCCCTGTCTCGGTTCTGATTTTAGAGGAAAAGCTTTCGATTTCTCTGTATTGAGTATAATATCATATATGGCCTTTATTATAATGAGGTATGTTCCTTCTGCACCCAACATGTTGAGGGTTTTTATCATGAAAAGATGTTGTATTTTGTCAAATATTTTTTCAGTGTCAATTGAGATGATCATGTGATTCTTATCTTGCATTCTGTTAACATGATGTATTAATTTGTGTATGTTGAAACTACCTTGCATCTCTGGGATAAACCCTGCTTGGTCATGGCATATAATCCTATTAATGTGCTGTTAAATTCATTTTGCTAGCCTTTTGCTAGCATTTTGCTGGGAATTTTTGTATCTCTTTTCATTAGGAATATTTTCTTGTAGTTTCCTTTTTTGTAGGGTCTTTATCTTTGATATCAGGGTAATGCTGGCTTCATAAAATGAATTTGGAATTATTCCCTCTTCTTCAATATTCTGGAATATTTTAAGGATTTTTGTTAGTTCTTCTTTAAATATTTGGTAGAACTGACCAAGGAAGGTATTTGCTTCTTGATTTTTCTTTGATAAGAGGGTTTTATTACTGATTCAATCTTCTTCTACATTATTGGTCTGTTCAGATTTTCTTTTATTCAAGTCAGTCTTGGTAGGTTGTATGATTCTAGGAATTTTTCCATTTCTTCCAGATTATCCAGTTTGTTGAAATATAATTGTTTATGTTTTCTGCTATGATCCATTTTATCTCCATAACATTGGTTGTAATGTATCTTCTATCATTCCTTATTATGTTTTGCATTCTCTCTTTTTTCTTAGTCTAGCTGAGGGTTTGTCAGTTTATCTTTTCAAAAGACCAACTCTTAGTTTCACTGATGTTTTCTATTATCTATTTCATTTATTTCTGTTTTGCTCTATTATTCCTTCCTTATACTAACTTTGGCCTTCGTTTGTTCTGCTTTTTCTAGTTTCTTGGAAAGTAAAGTCAGGTTGTTTGAGATCCTTCTTCTTTTTTAATACAGGCATTTATTGCTATAACTTCCCTCTTAGTACTACTTCTACTGTATCTCATAAGTTTTAGTATGTTGTGTTTTCATTTTCATTTGTCTCAAGGTATTTTCTCATTTCTATTTTCTCTTTAACCCAATGATTGGTCATGGCTGTATTGATTAATTTTCACATATTTGTTAATGTTCCTTCTGTTATTGATTTCTAGTTTTATTCCATTGTGATAGGAAAAGATACTTGGTATAATTTCCATCTTCTTAATTTTTTAAGAATGGTTTATGACATAACATATGATCTATCTTGGAGAATGCTCCATGTGTGCTTGAGAAGAATGTTTATTCTGCTATTATTGGGAGCAATGTTCTGTATATGTCTCTAAAGTCCATTTGGTCTGTAGTATTGTTCGTCAGTTTTATCCTTATTGATTTTCTGTCCAGATTTTCTATTCATTATTGAAAGTGGAGTATTGAAGTCTCTTACTATTATTGTAGTGCTGCCTACTTCTCCCCTCCATATCTATGTTTACTTTATATATTCATGTGCTGTGATACTGGATGCATAGTTATAGTTATAGATCGTCCTGATGAATAGACTCTTTTATCATTATTAATAACGTTGTCTCATGTCATTTTGACCTAAAGTCTATTTTGTCTGCTGTAAGTATAGCCACCTCTGATCTCTTTTGGTTATCATTTGCACAGAATATCTTTTCCATTCCTTCACTTTCAGACTATTTCAAAACAAAAAACTACTCTATTTTGATATTATAACTCACATGTGATAATATAATAACTGCAGTCAATACTAGAAAATAATTACTTTTTTAAAACCTAAAACTTATTTTACATTTTAAATTGACAACCTGTACAAAATTTAATACAGAGAAATTCATTATAAACAACTTAAATTCTAAAATATTTTAAATTTTGTATATGAAGCAGAACTTGATTGCCTATTAATATGCAATACTATGCTTGAAGAGGATAAATTGGTAAAAGAATACTCTAGAGACAGAAAAAGTTTTCCATGCAATACAACACTTTCCAAAAGAAAGGTATTATACTGCAGATAAGAAAAATACTTTTTATACTCAGTTCTTAAGTACCGAAAATAGAAATGCAGAAACTAGAGGGAATACGTACAAAAATATATAACCACCATGCTGAAAATGATGCTAATTGTGTATATTTGAATAAGACATTTGCTGTGAAATAAATGTAGATAAATAAAATAAGGATTTATTATCTTGTCTTTGATTCTTTGCTTCATCTCAGCTCTACAAGAAACAGATCAGTTACAGCATTCTTTATCCATTTTTCCTCCTATTTAGAATAGCTTTTTTTGGCAAACATTTCAGTAAGTTTTATGTATGAGAAAACCAAGTGAGTTTGAAATTTATAAAGGTTGTGAAGAGCTATATATCAACTAAACAGAATTTCTGTAAATATATTTTAAGGCAAATCTTATCAACCAAATGTCAGAATTATTCCACTGATATTCATACTACTGCCACATGCTCACTCTAGAAATGAGCAAGCTGTTCACCAGAGATTCAAACTATAAGCAGAAGTAGAAAAATTTATTTGTTCTGTGTATTTCCTGATAAACAAAACAATTGTCAGGTATTCTTTTTTTCAATAGAGGTGGATGGTACACATTTGATAATAATACTGTTAGAGAAAGACAAATACTATATGATTTCACTCATATGTGCAATGTAAGAAACAAAATAGATGAATATAAGGGAAAGAAAAAAGAGAGAGAGAGAGGGTGAAAGAGAGTGGCAAACCAGAAAACAGATTTATAACTATACAGAATAAACTGAGGGCTGTTGGAGGGGAAGTGGGCTGGGGGGATGGGTAACATGGGTGATGGGGACTAAAGAGGGCACTTGTGATGAACACTGGGTATTGTATGTAAATGATGAATCACTAAATTCTATACCTGAAACTAATATTACCCTGCATGTTAATTAATTGGAATTTGAATAAAAACTTGAAAAAATAGTATTGTTAGAATAGTAAGAAATGCCTACAATACAGTCATTTCTTAAAGAAATAAACACATTCTTTGAAAATTTTCATAAATAAATTTCTTTCTCTGACTCTTTTAGGATGCTGCCTTTTATCTTTTGTGGTACATATTTGTACTGCAATGTCTCAAAGACACGATGTATAGGTTCATGAGAGCAAGAGACGGTAAAGTATTTAGGTGTCTAAAGACACTGAAAATCAAAATAATAGGACCCTGCAGCAGATCTACTCAGAAATAAAATTTAAGCAGTTGCTTAGTTATTTCCATGGTGGGCTCTGTTTTAATATACATTTGAATACATGTTGATGAAGAGTTGCTAAGTAAGTAGATACGAAAGAATTTCATATCAAAGAAGGAAATGGCAAAATTTATTATTTTTTTTATTTTAAGTTATATAAGTAATCACACAAGAAGCCTCTAATGAGGACTTAGGATTTTAGGTTTGCCGTTTTAATGTCTGGTAATTACAGTAAANCGTATAGGTTCATGAGAGCAAGATACGGTAAAGTATTTAGGTGTCTAAAGACACTGAAAATCAAGATAATAGGACCCTGAAGCAGATCTACTCAGAAATAAAATTTAAGCAGTTGCTTAGTTATTTCCATGGTGGGCTCTGTTTTAATATACATTTGAATACATGTTGATGAAGAGTTGCTAAGTAAGTAGATACGAAAGAATTTCATATCAAAGAAGGAAATGGCAAAATTTATTATTTTTTTTATTTTAAGTTATATAAGTAATCACACAAGAAGCCTCTAATGAGGACTTAGGATTTTAGGTTTGCCGTTTTAATGTCTGGTAATTACAGTAAAGGGGTTTTGATGAAGTTCTGAAACATAACCCAAATCAGAACACTAATTTTCTGAAGCAACTTTAGTTCTAGGAATAAATTTTAAACCATTCCAAGTGAGTATAATGGTTTTGAATATTTCTTTAAGTCTAATGGAGCAAGAATCTTTGTGATAATTACAAAAGAGTAGCCCATCTAGACAGATGGATAATAATAAAATATTTTTTTAAATTTTATTAGGTACATTAGGCCCATTCACATTTATTGATATGACTGGAATATTTGGTCACAATTCTGTCATAATATATTTTTCAAAGATTTTATTTATTTATTCATTTATTTTTTTATGTTTAAAGATTTTATTTATTTATTTGAGAGAGAGAGCACAAGCAGGGGGAGCGGCACAGAAAGCAGACTTCCTGCTGAGCACAGAGATCAATGGGGGGCTTGATCCCATGACCCAGAGATCATGACCTGAACCGAACAAAATCAAGAGTCACACGTTCAACCAACTGAGCTTCCCAAGTGCCTGTCTGTCATAATATTTTATGGGTTTTGTTACACATGCTATGTTTCTTTCTCTATAGCATATGGTTATAGTTATATACTATATATAGTCTTCCCTAATAAATTATTATCTGTGATACAGCAGGTAAAATTCTAATACCATCTTACCTATTAATATAAAATTTCTATATCTATTCAAAACACTGACATAACTACTCATTAATGCAAAAAAAATAGCTCTTAAGACAATTTAAATTATGTATATGAAGATAATTATTAACAATACCATCTGCCTATGTACACAACAATGTACCTAGACATTGAGGTAAAAATATTACTTTGGATTGAAAAAAAATTGTAAATATATACTGTTATTAGAAATGGATTTATATTCTAAGTATTTGCTTGCTAGTGACAGATCTTAAGGTGTTCATTTTACATATTTATTCTCAGTCATTTTAATTTTCTAAGCCCAAGTAACCATTAATGCAAGGAACTTTGTTTTAAATTAAAATTGAGGACACTTTTTCTTTTAAAAGATAGTTTCTTTAGGGGCACCTGGGTCACTCATTTGGTTAGGTGTCCGACTCTTAGTTTTGGCTTAGGTCATAGTCTCAGGGTTGCGGGATCAAGCCCTGCGTTGGGCTCCACGCTCAGTGTGTAGTCTGGTGGAGATTCTCTCCCTCTCCTTCCCCTCTGTCCTTCCCCCTGTTCATGCTCTTTCTCTCTCTAATAAATAAATAAAATCTTTAAAAAAATAAAAAATAAAAAGAGTTTCTTTAGTTTATATTAGCTATATTCTAAACCTCTGATTTAAAAAATATATACACATACCAAGGGTATTTTCAGTCTATAAATAATGTTGGAATATAGTAGGTAAATATTTTANTGGGATCAAGCCCTGCGTTGGGCTCCACGCTCAGTGTGCAGTCTGGTGGAGATTCTCTCCCTCTCCTTCCCCTCTGTCCTTCCCCCTGTTCATGCTCTTTCTCTCTCTAATAAATAAATAAAATCTTTAAAAAAATAAAAAATAAAAAGAGTTTCTTTAGTTTATATTAGCTATATTCTAAACCTCTGATTTAAAAAATATATACACATACCAAGGGTATTTTCAGTCTATAAATAATGTTGGAATATAGTAGGTAAATATTTTATCCTACTACATGATTATGAACAACTTGAATCAAGTCTAAAAAAACTGCATGAAGTCAATAGCACTTCTTCATTAATNTCAATAGTACTTCTTCATTAATTTTCTCATATTTTGGACTCTAAAATGCAACTGAAATTGCTCTAAATTACTTAACTTGTTTGTTAGACTGGAAAAAAATGTCTATTTCATTTCATAACTTTTATCCCAAAACAAATGACAAAATAATTTAATACTTTCATATGATCTTTCATAAAATTAAAGAACATTTGCATAAGCCAAATCTTTCATATTAAGTTTAATTAGTTATTAAAATGAAATGATCAGCTTTGCTATAACTTCTTTAAAGATTATGTATAGCACTAAGCTTATTAGCTAATTGAAATATGAAATAACTCTCAATTGCATATAGCATATATTCCATGTATTAAATCCTAAATTTACCATCTACTTTAATGATGTAAGGGAAAAATCTTAAAACAATAAGTTTTTATCCTATTCAAACTATAGAAAATATTATGATCATAATTTACAATAAATTATTTATCTTTCAATGTAACACTGCATTTGTTATTTCATGATAAGTACTAATGAATTAGAACCAGACAGTACCATATTATCATTAACTACTATCAGCACTGCCCTCCGATAGGGTGATCTTTTAAAAATTAACTTCTATAATTTTATTTTGAATTTTTATCAAAGTATATAAAGCTATACATTATAGATTCCTAAATACGCTCAACTTATTAAGAGTTTCTACTTCAATCCTTGCTTAAACTAATTATATATTCCCCATCATCAAGCCTGAGCTTGATATTATGAAACTCTGAGTTGTAAAATAAACAAATAAAAGCATGTATCTTAAGTCCTTAATTGAAAAATCACTCAGAACAAGAAAACAAGCCAATAACCAATTTATTGTTTTTTTTAATTTTATTTTATTATATTATGTTAATCACCATACAGTACATCCCCAGAACCAATTTAGAATTGTACTCCATTGTATGTTAACTTGGCATTGAGTGGCATTTTCCAAGCTTCTATTTTAATTCATAATGCAATAAGGAAAAAAAATAAACATGATGTCACTAATTCAAGAAAACAAAAAGTAGAAAACAGGATTATAAGAAATATTTCTGGGAGCATCTAAAATAAATGAAATAACTGACTTTTTTTGTTTTAAGAGCTACCTTGAAAACCAATGAATCCAACACTAATCTTACTAAAGAGGAAACTGAGGTCCCAAAAGATTAAGTCAAAAAATCAATGCTGGAACTGAAACGTGGATGGATATTTACTTAAGTAATCTTTCAAATACTATGAACCAAATTCAATAATTTATTCAAACTTTTACCTCAACAATAGTTGTGTAAGCCCCTTCTGTACATAAAGCACTCTACCAGTTGCTAGCCCTGTAGAAGTAAGAAAATTGAAATCTTACTATAAACACGTAATTCTCCTCTTATAAAATAATTAATACATTTTTCTTATTTAAATGGTGACCGTATTAGTAAAAAAAAAAAAAAATAATTTGGGTATTTAAGCTTACTATCAAAGATATCCCAGTATTAACTCCTCAACAGTACTTAACATTACTCTCAGATTTTCATAGATTTTAAGTACTGAAGCTGGTAAAGCTTTTGACAAGTACAACTACCATAAAGATAAAACAAAGACATGAATTCATTATGAAGCCTGATAAATGATACTTCACACTTATATTGTTTAGGTGTTAATTGTGATGACCCAACAGAAAACACAGATGCACTTCATTTACCCAAATTTTGAGTGTGTGAAAAATGATAAATGCGTATAATGACGTTCTATTTCTGCCCAAGTGAATTTGGGTGACTCCCACTTCTTCTCTGACAGTACATCATAGCGTTGGGTAAAATATTTCGAAGACTAATAGCTTGTCAGGGAAAGCTCAAACTGATAAGAATTATCTATAAAATTATATATCCCTATATTTGAAATTACTTCACGCAAAAATGTGAAGAACTGGAGAGGGTGCATATAATATTTTAAATGAATATGGAAAGTGTCAATATTTCATTTAAAGCTTTCATGAAGAATGATGGTGGAAAGTTAAAATAGAACTCAAACTCAAGTAATGTTTTAAAGATTGCAAGCCCAGTGTAGCAGTTTGGAATCACCAGCTGACAAACTAGCATGAAGAATCAAAGGAGATCTTACAGAAAGTATGACAACCTTGCAGATAGGTTAAATTAAAAACTATCAACATGTAAAAATGAAGGGAAGAGAAAGATTTTTCTTGACTCTAATGGACAGAGCCTGCTGGTGAATTTAGGAAATTAAAAACGTTGATATAAGCAGAAAAGTCTCAGAAACTGCTAGAGAACATTGACCCAAATTGCCTGGAATTTGAGAAATTTACTCAGACACTAGAATATTTCATAAGAATGTGAAATATAATAATACTAACTTTATCCACTTGACCTTTATAGAAGCAGAAACACTTTCTGAATGTTCTTATTTCATTCTTACACTTCCTTATTGGAAGTAAGAAACCTTTGCATCTGGAGACTATGGAAATACAAGCATAAGTGTTGGATTAAGAAATGAATTCAACAATCTCTAAATTCACAAGTTGTAAATGAAATGTATAAGATAACCCAAAGCCAAAGAGAAGATTCTTCTTACTAAATTATCCTCCAAAATGGCCTCATAAATTTTTTTTTTCCTGTTCACTTTTTCAATACCATGATTACTGCAAGCCCAAAGTTGATAGAGCAAATTACAATCCAAAATGCAATACCAATTGTCTTAGTTTGGGCTGCTATAACAAAAATAATATAAGTTGTATGGCTTAAACAATAGAAATTTGTTTCTCGCAGTTTTGGAGACTGGGAAGTCCAAGATCAATGTGCCAGCAGATCCAGTGTCTAGTGAGGGCACTTTTCAAGGTTTTCAAAGGATCATCTTCCTGTTGTATCCCCACAAGATGAAGAGAGGGAGAGACAGAGAGAGACAGACAGAAAAAAAGAGAGAGAGAGAGAGGGAGAAGCAGCTCTTTCCTGTCTCTTCTTATAAGGGCATTAATCCTCCTATAAAGACTCTACACTCATGACCTAATTATCTCCCAAAGGCCCCATCTCCAAACACCATTATATTGGAGATTAGAATTTCAATATATGAATTTGGTAGCAGGGGAGTGACACATTCAGTCTATAGCACTGATAAATTCAAATAAGGTACACTGACTCAGTTTTGTGCTTTCCATGAAATTGTTTTCTAAGAAAACTTGCTAAACTGGCCCACAGAGTGAAAGCTTAAGAATTATTGAAGTTGGATTCATAACTAAAGCAATATTACAGTATTCACATACTGGCCTATTTGTTGCATGAATAATAGAACCAGCATTTGGGAGCAGCAGCTAAAGCTTAGCAAAATAAATAAGATATGTATATGTAGAGAGATGATAGATAGACACATAGACAGAAAGAGAAAGACAGAGACAGAAAAACAGTGTCAGAAATAACATACATGAAGAGGCAAAAACAAATGTTGAAAGAATCTACAGCAAATCAAATAAGTGAGGGAAAAAAATTACATGATTTCCCGTTCAGGCTATCAAGGAGCAACTTATAGTAACCCATGCACCAAAAGTATGTCTTAAAAGCCAGATAAAATTTTTAAAAGCATGATTGGATTTCACTTAGAGATACAAAGAGCTAGAAAGAGTGTCACAATCTTACAAAAACAGAAAGCCAGGAAAACAGCAAGTTCACAACTTTATTTGAAACTATCAAGAAGTTGAGATGACAAGACTACCAATCAGTCATTGACCTACAGAGAGGCAGGCACCCAGTGAGATACAGGATGTGAATGTTTGCTTACTTGTAACAGAGCTATGCTCAGCTATGAAGACTTCAGATAGGATAACCTGGTGGAGGTTTGTAATGGATCTTCCTTTTGTGTTGTCCTTCTATTAAGGATACCTATGGAGACAACAGAACACTCCCAGAGGTATCCATAGTTCCTTTTTATCCAATATTGCTACCATGATGGTGGGGACAAAAGACTTCTAATTAAACCTGTCTAAAGCAGGCACTATGTCTCTTAGTCTCAGAGGATTGGGTGCTCTGGCCCTGTCCCTTCCAGTCTCCATATCCAGTTCTGGGCTCAGCACTTATCCTTATCCTTTCCTCATTAGTAGAGGACTTTTTATTTTTATATCCTTGGCTTTAATGGCTTTTCAACAGTGTCCTCATCATTTTTGTGAGAAAATGTAGAGCCTTAGGATGTTATACACCTAGGGAGACTTTGCAAATCTCGAAGCCTTTTTCATAGTAGTAGTCTTCCAAGACTTTTTCACTAGATCCACACAAACAGTATTGGCCAGAATCCTGAGAAAGCATCCATCATAGTGCATGCTTTAAAGTGGAGAATAACAAAGGGTATGTGAAGGGCACAAAATTTGCCAGGACCCTTCTGCTTTAGCTCCCCTAGAAAACAAAAGCCTTTATCTTTGGGAAAAAGGCAACAAAAATTGCATTCTGATAGCACAGGTGTAGGCTCCATGCTGCTGGAGAAAGAGAACAGAAAAATATCCTCAACTACATGGGAAGCAGTAGGAATAAGTGCTGGGCCAAGTACTAGAGATGAAGAAAGGGGAAGATCCCATGGAAGCCAAAATTCTGAACTTCAGGCACACAGTGCCTGTGTAAGACTGTGGCTTAATCAGAATCATCTTAAACATCCAGGTAGCAAGTATCAGGTAAAAAGTTACAGTATTTACTTTGGGAATGTTTCCTTTTCTTTATAGATAATCCCATAGAAATATAATACAAAAGAAAGGCCTAAAGTTGATAATGGAGTAGATATTGAGAAAAATCCTATGCCAAGCCAGCCCCCAATTTAATCATAAGTTATGCCTTGAGGAGTATGTAGGCTGAGATATACTGAGGTTAATTATAGTGCCCACCATCACCACCACCACACACATCTCAGAAATACCTCTGTGTAGATTAATTGAAACTACCACACCAAAGGTCTAGAAGAAGAAAAGACAGATACATTTGTAGGTATAAAAATCAATTTATCTGTCTCTGCTGTCCTAAAAAAGATACCCAGTTTCATAAAAATACTATGAAACATATGGAAAAATAAAATAACAACACACAGCCAAAAGACAAAAAAAATAAAAATAAATAGCAGAATTTGATTCAGATATACTACTTTCAGTTCAGCTCATACATGTGAAGAACTTGGAAGTTGTCTATTCCACTCTTCCTGGAGGAGTATTGTGAACAACTCTAAGAGTTAAAAACTCCAGGGGACCCAGTCTAGAGGGGCCCCCACAATAGTTTGAGATTTACCTTAATAAGCTTAACCAGGTTCCCATAGTAAATGTCAGGGAAAAATCCCCTTGGGTTTCCTGCAGTAGGAGGAGGAAGAAACCATTTAAAAATATGTCAGAGAACTCTGTCTTAACAAGGCCTGTTTTTAGGTGAAACCAGTTAACCAGAGCCTAATGTGCTGGGGTATTGTCAGAGTCAGACTTCAATGGGGAAGGGAAAAACCCAACTTCAACTAGCTTTGGCCTTCCATGTAGGGAAGGAAAACACCCAACACTCCAGCCCACTCAATCTAGCCATAATGTCCCATGCCTAAGCAAGAAAAAAAAAAATGAGAAACACTTGTGAAATTCTGTCCAAAGGCATAGATTTACCAAAAGACTGAGACCTGATCAAAGGACTATTTCAGATTGCTTACCCTCTCCCCACACCTCACTACATTACTAAAGCTATTCCTTTTACCTGATATATCATGTCTGGCTATCAATAAAAAATTGCAAGGCTTAACGAAAGGCAAAAATCACCATTTGAGGATACAAAGCAAGCATTAGAACCAGAAATGGCAGAAGTACTGAACTTAGCAAACTAGGAATTTCAAACAACTACGATTAATATCCTAAAGAGGACTGTAATGGACTGTAATGGATAAAGCAGATAGCATGTAAGAACAGATGGGCACTATAAACAGAGAGATGGAAA